>NW_028301637.1:8463622-8765894 GCF_987345545.1 Pholcus phalangioides
CAAAACTGCACCAATCCACAAAAAGACACTATTCAAGATGAGTAGTGATGGCAGTTCATCGGAAGTTGGAACTTCAGGGCTCACAAAGCGATAAATGACACCTGAGAGTCCCTGAAAGCAACGGGCCAGATTGAGAGTGTTGCTCATGTTACTGGCACCGTGATTGTAAGATAACACAAGTGGAATACAAATGTTCATCACTCCTGCGGCCAAAGAGCCGATGAAAGTGAGAACAGCCAGCTGCCAGAAGGCGTTGCAGACGATAGCCAAGACAGCACACAAAGCGCAGGTTGCCAGGGCAAAAGCGTACTCGGAAGTACGCCGGAAAGGAGACTTGGAGGCGAAAATGCCGTATATCAGTCTAGCGGAAAGATCAGCCAACTGTACGAGAAGTGTCAGTAGAGAGATACTGTCCGCACTCGCACCAAGACTCTCGGCCCGACCGTTCATCTGCCTCAAGAAATGAGGACTTCCCATGTTTAACGCAAACACAGAAAAAGCCATCGTCAGGAACTGTGGCCGACGCAGATATCGCAGAGCCATCAGTTCCGCAATCTGGGAACGGGTTCTCCCCCAGAAGGTTCCTTCGCGGACAGGCTCGGTTCGTTCTTTTCGTTCTTCAACCTCAACCTCTTTCTCTTCCAGTGTGAAATGGCTTTCTGGATTGGCGTAAATCATTCCACTCAGAGAGAGAACAAAGAAAGTTCCGGACAACACCAGGAAAGCAGAGTGCAGCCCGAGCACACTGAAAATTGGTTCCAGTATGTAGGGCATAACCATAGCTCCCAGACATCCACCTGAGAGTGCGATCGACATAGCTGTGGGCTCTCTGGTAGTGAAGAACTTACCGGTACATCCCACTGCCGCAGTGATCACAAAAGATGATCCCAATCCAACACACACTCCGAGGCTCCCGATCAGATAAGCAGCCGAAGTTGCAAAGTAGCTGGTCAAGAAGCCGAGCGCGCAGATGATGCTGCCAACAGACACCATCGGCCCGTTGCCGAAACGAGCCACCAGCGCGCTGCTGAATGGAGAACATATGAGGGACAATGTCCCGATACGCCCAGAAATCCAGGAGGCTTCCATCGGGGAGGTATCAGGAAATTCCTCCATTATAGCAGCTCTCCAAACGGCGAAAGATTTCAAAAAGCCCGTCAGCAGAAAGGTGACCACAAAGGTCATGACGGATACCAACCATCCGTATCCACCATCAGGAGCGACGCGTTCACTTACAGTAACCCTTGGTTCGTTCAAGTCGATTACCGTGAAAGTATCCAGCCAGGCTGAATTGCCACAACGAACGACATCGATGACGACGTTCTTGGCATCATGGCCCGAAACAGCCTTACCCCCAACGAAAGACATGATTATTATCACGAATCCGTTAATACGAATCCACCGATAACTTGATGGAAAATTAAAAAGGTCGACTCCCGGCCGCAAAACGAGTAAACGATAAATCGAGTAAACGAGGAACAGCGAGGAGCTGAGGGCGAGCGCGCGAGAAACAGATCCTTATATACCCTCGTGGCGAAAAATTTCTCCGAAATAATTGGAATATTCCGAGAATTTTTTCCAAAATTCGCTATAACATTTCAATGCAAGCCTCCAGTGCAACTAGTCGAAAAAATACCTAGAAATTTAGAGTAATTCCGAGAAATTTTACAAACTTTTATCCAACCCAAGGTACCAATGCAGACGACATCAAGTGATAGAATTTTAAACGAGAATATGTTTGTAGATTGACACTGAGGTTTCACATGGTTCAAATAATTATGTAAATACAGCTAATGTGTGAATGGGAAAACAAAGTTGTTCACCTCCATGTGTAAACACCAGCACGAAACATTTCAAATATCAGTTTACGTGTCAAAGTGTCGTAACCTGGGGGTAGCGGCTGCCAACAAAACATTTAGAAAGGGCAGCCGCACCAAAACATAGCAGAAGCAAAGGTACAAAAAAAATGAGAAGCAAAACAACGATTTCACCCTCCTTCGAACGCCCAAGAAAGTAGCTCTTTGCTTTGGTACGTTAAGATACAAAAAGTCGCAATGGACTTTTTCTTCCGCAGTCGCCCAACATCATCTTAAATGTTCCAAACATTTCGGAAAGCCACAGAAAAGGGGAAATAAAAAAATAAACTCGAAGAACTCAAGATTTTTTTATTAATTTTCTAAATTTTTAATTTTTTTTAATTTTTTTTTTTTTTTTGTAAAGCTTTCATTCCGACAGCTCTTTTTTTGCGAGTTGTTGACCAGACAGGTATCAGCAACCTGTGCAATCACGTATCAGCATCAACTTTCTTTTCTGGGAAAGAGGCATACGAAGATAGCCAAAACTGCACCAATCCACAAAAAGACACTATTCAAGATGAGTAGTGATGGCAGTTCATCGGAAGTTGGAACTTCAGGGCTCACAAAGCGATAAATGACACCTGAGAGTCCCTGAAAGCAACGGGCCAGATTGAGAGTGTTGCTCATGTTACTGGCACCGTGATTGTAAGATAACACAAGTGGAATACAAATGTTCATCACTCCTGCGGCCAAAGAGCCGATGAAAGTGAGAACAGCCAGCTGACAGAAGGCGTTGCAGACGATAGCCAAGACAGCACACAAAGCGCAGGTTGCCAGGGCAAAAGCGTACTCGGAAGTACGCCGGAAAGGAGACTTGGAGGCGAAAATGCCGTATATCAGTCTAGCGGAAAGATCAGCCAACTGTACGAGAAGTGTCAGTAGAGAGATACTGTCCGCACTCGCACCAAGACTCTCGGCCCGACCGTTCATCTGCCTCAAGAAATGAGGACTTCCCATGTTTAACGCAAACACAGAAAAAGCCATCGTCAGGAACTGTGGCCGACACAGATATCGCAGAGCCATCAGTTCCGCAATCTGGGAACGGGTTCTCCCCCAGAAGGTTCCTTCGCGGACAGGCTCGGTTTGTTCTTTTCGTTCTTCAACCTCAACCTCTTTCTCTTCCAGTGTGAAATGGCTTTCTGGATTGGCGTAAATCATTCCACTCAGAGAGAGAACAAAGAAAGTTCCGGACAACACCAGGAAAGCAGAGTGCAGCCCGAGCACACTGAAAATTGGTTCCAGTATGTAGGGCATAACCATAGCTCCCAGACATCCACCTGAGAGTGCGATCGACATAGCTGTGGGCTCTCTGGTAGTGAAGAACTTACCGGTACATCCCACTGCCGCAGTGATCACAAAAGATGATCCCAATCCAACACACACTCCGAGGCTCCCGATCAGATAAGCAGCCGAAGTTGCAAAGTAGCTGGTCAAGAAGCCGAGCGCGCAGATGATGCTGCCAACAGACACCATCGGCCCGTTGCCGAAACGAGCCACCAGCGCGCTGCTGAATGGAGAACATATGAGGGACAATGTCCCGATACGCCCAGAAATCCAGGAGGCTTCCATCGGGGAGGTATCAGGAAATTCCTCCATTATAGCAGCTCTCCAAACGGCGAAAGATTTCAAAAAGCCCGTCAGCAGAAAGGTGACCACAAAGGTCATGACGGATACCAACCATCCGTATCCACCATCAGGAGCGACGCGTTCACTTACAGTAACCCTTGGTTCGTTCAAGTCGATTACCGTGAAAGTGTCCAGCCAGGCTGAATTGCCACAACGAACGACATCGATGACGACGTTCTTGGCATCATGGCCCGAAACAGTCTTACCACCAACGAAAGACATGATTATTACCACGAATCCGTTAATACGAATCCACCGATAACTTGATGGAAAATTAAAAAGGTCGACTCCCGGCCGCAAAACGAGTAAACGATAAATCGAGTAAACGAGGAACAGCGAGGAGCCGAGGGCGAGCGCGCGAGAAACAGATCCTTATATACCCTCGTGGCGAAAAATTTCTCCGAAATAATTGGAATATTCCGAGAATTTTTTCCAAAATTCGCTATAACATTTCAATGCAAGCCTCCAGTGCAACTAGTCGAAAAAATACCTAGAAATTTAGAGTAATTCCGAGAAATTTTACAAACTTTTATCCAACCCAAGGTACCAATGCAGACGATATCAAGTGATAGAATTTTAAACGAGAATATGTTTGTAGATTGACACTGAGGTTTCACATGGTTCAAATAATTATGTAAATACAGCTAATGTGTGAATGGGAAAACAAAGTTGTTCACCTCCATGTGTAAACACCAGCACGAAACATTTCAAATATCAGTTTACGTGTCAAAGTGTCGTAACCTGGGGGTAGCGGCTGCCAACAAAACATTTAGAAAGGGCAGCCGCACCAAAACATAGCAGAAGCAAAGGTACAAAAAAAAGGAGAAGCAAAACAACGATTTCACCCTCCTTCGAACGCCCAAGAAAGTAGCTCTTTGCTTTGGTACGTTAAGATACAAAAAGTCGCAATGGACTTTTTCTTCCGCAGTCGCCCAACATCATCTTAAATGTTCCAAACATTTCGGAAAGCCACAGAAAAGGGGAAATAAAAAAATAAACTCGAAGAACTCAAGATTTTTTTATTAATTTTCTAAATTTTTAATTTTTTTTAATTTTTTTTTTTTTTTTGTAAAGCTTTCATTCCGACAGCTCTTTTTTTGCGAGTTGTTGACCAGACAGGTATCAGCAACCTGTGCAATCACGTATCAGCATCAACTTTCTTTTCTGGGAAAGAGGCATACGAAGATAGCCAAAACTGCACCAATCCACAAAAAGACACTATTCAAGATGAGTAGTGATGGCAGTTCATCGGAAGTTGGAACTTCAGGGCTCACAAAGCGATAAATGACACCTGAGAGTCCCTGAAAGCAACGGGCCAGATTGAGAGTGTTGCTCATGTTACTGGCACCATGATTGTAAGATAACACAAGTGGAATACAAATGTTCATCACTCCTGCGGCCAAAGAGCCGATGAAAGTGAGAACAGCCAGCTGCCAGAAGGCGTTGCAGACGATAGCCAAGACAGCACACAAAGCGCAGGTTGCCAGGGCAAAAGCGTACTCGGAAGTACGCCGGAAAGGAGACTTGGAGGCGAAAATGCCGTATATCAGTCTAGCGGAAAGATCAGCCAACTGTACGAGAAGTGTCAGTAGAGAGATACTGTCCACACTCGCACCAAGACTCTCGGCCCGACCGTTCATCTGTCTCAAGAAATGAGGACTTCCCATGTTTAACGCAAACACAGAAAAAGCCATCGTCAGGAACTGTGGCCGACGCAGATATCGCAGAGCCATCAGTTCCGCAATCTGGGAACGGGTTCTCCCCCAGAAGGTTCCTTCGCGGACAGGCTCGGTTCGTTCTTTTCGTTCTTCAACCTCAACCTCTTTCTCTTCCAGTGTGAAATGACTTTCTGGATTGGCGTAAATCATTCCACTCAGAGAGAGAACAAAGAAAGTTCCGGACAACACCAGGAAAGCAGAGTGCAGCCCGAGCACACTGAAAATTGGTTCCAGTATGTAGGGCATAACGATAGCTCCCAGACATCCACCTGAGAGTGCGATCGACATAGCTGTGGGCTCTCTGGTAGTGAAGAACTTACCGGTACATCCCACTGCCGCAGTGATCACAAAAGATGATCCCAATCCAACGCACACTCCGAGGCTCCCGATCAGATAAGCAGCCGAAGTTGCAAAGTAGCTGGTCAAGAAGCCGAGCGCGCAGATGATGCTGCCAACAGACACCATCGGCCCGTTGCCGAAACGAGCCACCAGCGCGCTGCTGAATGGAGAACATATGAGGGACAATGTCCCGATACGCCCAGAAATCCAGGAGGCTTCCATCGGGGAGGTATCAGGAAATTCCTCCATTATAGCAGCTCTCCAAACGGCGAAAGATTTCAAAAAGCCCGTCAGCAGAAAGGTGACCACAAAGGTCATGACGGATACCAACCATCCGTATCCACCATCAGGAGCGACGCGTTCACTTACAGTAACCCTTGGTTCGTTCAAGTCGATTACCGTGAAAGTGTCCAGCCAGGCTGAATTGCCACAACGAACGACATCGATGACGACGTTCTTGGCATCACGGCCCGAAACAGCCTTACCACCAACGAAAGACATGATTATTACCACGAATCCGTTAATACGAATCCACCGATAACTTGATGGAAAATTAAAAAGGTCGACTCCCGGCCGCAAAACGAGTAAACGATAAATCGAGTAAACAAGGAACAGCGAGGAGCCGAGGGCGAGCGCGCGAGAAACAGATCCTTATATACCCTCGTGGCGAAAAATTTCTCCGAAATAATTGGAAAATTCCGAGAATTTTTTCCAAAATTCGCTATAACATTTCAATGCAAGCCTCCAGTGCAACTAGTCGAAAAAATACCTAGAAATTTAGAGTAATTCCGAGAAATTTTACAAACTTTTATCCAACCCAAGGTACCAATGCAGACGACATCAAGTGATAGAATTTTAAACGAGAATATGTTTGTATATTGACACTGAGGTTTCACATGGTTCAAATAATTATGTAAATACAGCTAATGTGTGAATGGGAAAACAAAGTTGTTCACCTCCATGTGTAAACACCAGCACGAAACATTTCAAATATCAGTTTACGTGTCAAAGTGTCGTAACCTGGGGGTAGCGGCTGCCAACAAAACATTTAGAAAGGGCAGCCGCACCAAAACATAGCAGAAGCAAAGGTACAAAAAAAATGAGAAGCAAAACAACGATTTCACCCTCCTTCGAACGCCCAAGAAAGTAGCTCTTTGCTTTGGTACGTTAAGATACAAAAAGTCGCAATGGACTTTTTCTTCCGCAGTCGCCCAACATCATCTTAAATGTTCCAAACATTTCGGAAAGCCACAGAAAAGGGGAAATAAAAAAATAAACTCGAAGAACTCAAGATTTTTTTATTAATTTTCTAAATTTTTAATTTTTTTTAATTTTTTTTTTTTTTTTGTAAAGCTTTCATTCCGACAGCTCTTTTTTTGCGAGTTGTTGACCAGACAGGTATCAGCAACCTGTGCAATCACGTATCAGCATCAACTTTCTTTTCTGGGAAAGAGGCATACGAAGATAGCCAAAACTGCACCAATCCACAAAAAGACACTATTCAAGATGAGTAGTGATGGCAGTTCATCGGAAGTTGGAACTTCAGGGCTCACAAAGCGATAAATGACACCTGAGAGTCCCTGAAAGCAACGGGCCAGATTGAGAGTGTTGCTCATGTTACTGGCACCGTGATTGTAAGATAACACAAGTGGAATACAAATGTTCATCACTCCTGCGGCCAAAGAGCCGATGAAAGTGAGAACAGCCAGCTGCCAGAAGGCGTTGCAGACGATAGCCAAGACAGCACACAAAGCGCAGGTTGCCAGGGCAAAAGCGTACTCGGAAGTACGCCGGAAAGGAGACTTGGAGGCGAAAATGCCGTATATCAGTCTAGCGGAAAGATCAGCCAACTGTACGAGAAGTGTCAGTAGAGAGATACTATCCGCACTCGCACCAAGACTCTCGGCCCGACCGTTCATCTGCCTCAAGAAATGAGGACTTCCCATGTTTAACGCAAACACAGAAAAAGCCATCGTCAGGAACTGTGGCCGACGCAGATATCGCAGAGCCATCAGTTCCGCAATCTGGGAACGGGTTCTCCCCCAGAAGGTTCCTTCGCGGACAGGCTCGGTTTGTTCTTTTCGTTCTTCAACCTCAACCTCTTTCTCTTCCAGTGTGAAATGGCTTTCTGGATTGGCGTAAATCATTCCACTCAGAGAGAGAACAAAGAAAGTTCCGGACAACACCAGGAAAGCAGAGTGCAGCCCGAGCACACTGAAAATTGGTTCCAGTATGTAGGGCATAACGATAGCTCCCAGACATCCACCTGAGAGTGCGATCGACATAGCTGTGGGCTCTCTGGTAGTGAAGAACTTACCGGTACATCCCACTGCCGCAGTGATCACAAAAGATGATCCCAATCCAACGCACACTCCGAGGCTCCCGATCAGATAAGCAGCCGAAGTTGCAAAGTAGCTGGTCAAGAAGCCGAGCGCGCAGATGATGCTGCCAACAGACACCATCGGCCCGTTGCCGAAACGAGCCACCAGCGCGCTGCTGAATGGAGAACATATGAGGGACAATGTCCCGATACGCCCAGAAATCCAGGAGGCTTCCATCGGGGAGGTATCAGGAAATTCCTCCATTATAGCAGCTCTCCAAACGGCGAAAGATTTCAAAAAGCCCGTCAGCAGAAAGGTGACCACAAAGGTCATGACGGATACCAACCATCCGTATCCACCATCAGGAGCGACGCGTTCACTTACAGTAACCCTTGGTTCGTTCAAGTCGATTACCGTGAAAGTGTCCAGCCAGGCTGAATTGCCACAACGAACGACATCGATGACGACGTTCTTGGCATCATGGCCCGAAACAGCCTTACCACCAACGAAAGACATGATTATTACCACGAATCCGTTAATACGAATCCACCGATAACTTGATGGAAAATTAAAAAGGTCGACTCCCGGCCGCAAAACGAGTAAACGATAAATCGAGTAAACGAGGAACAGCGAGGAGCCGAGGGCGACCGCGCGAGAAACAGATCCTTATATACCCTCGTGGCGAAAAATTTCTCCGAAATAATTGGAATATTCCGAGAATTTTTTCCAAAATTCGCTATAACATTTCAATGCAAGCCTCCAGTGCAACTAGTCGAAAAAATACCTAGAAATTTAGAGTAATTCCGAGAAATTTTACAAACTTTTATCCAACCCAAGGTACCAATGCAGACGACATCAAGTGATAGAATTTTAAACGAGAATATGTTTGTAGATTGACACTGAGGTTTCACATGGTTCAAATAATTATGTAAATACAGCTAATGTGTGAATGGGAAAACAAAGTTGTTCACCTCCATGTGTAAACACCAGCACGAAACATTTCAAATATCAGTTTACGTGTCAAAGTGTCGTAACCTGGGGGTAGCGGCTGCCAACAAAACATTTAGAAAGGGCAGCCGCACCAAAACATAGCAGAAGCAAAGGTACAAAAAAAATGAGAAGCAAAACAACGATTTCACCCTCCTTCGAACGCCCAAGAAAGTAGCTCTTTGCTTTGGTACGTTAAGATACAAAAAGTCGCAATGGACTTTTTCTTCCGCAGTCGCCCAACATCATCTTAAATGTTCCAAACATTTCGGAAAGCCACAGAAAAGGGGAAATAAAAAAATAAACTCGAAGAACTCAAGATTTTTTTATTAATTTTCTAAATTTTTAATTTTTTTTAATTTTTTTTTTTTTTTTTGTAAAGCTTTCATTCCGACAGCTCTTTTTTTGCGAGTTGTTGACCAGACAGGTATCAGCAACCTGTGCAATCACGTATCAGCATCAACTTTCTTTTCTGGGAAAGAGGCATACGAAGATAGCCAAAACTGCACCAATCCACAAAAAGACACTATTCAAGATGAGTAGTGATGGCAGTTCATCGGAAGTTGGAACTTCAGGGCTCACAAAGCGATAAATGACACCTGAGAGTCCCTGAAAGCAACGGGCCAGATTGAGAGTGTTGCTCATGTTACTGGCACCGTGATTGTAAGATAACACAAGTGGAATACAAATGTTCATCACTCCTGCGGCCAAAGAGCCGATGAAAGTGAGAACAGCCAGCTGCCAGAAGGCGTTGCAGACGATAGCCAAGACAGCACACAAAGCGCAGGTTGCCAGGGCAAAAGCGTACTCGGAAGTACGCCGGAAAGGAGACTTGGAGGCGAAAATGCCGTATATCAGTCTAGCGGAAAGATCAGCCAACTGTACGAGAAGTGTCAGTAGAGAGATACTGTCCGCACTCGCACCAAGACTCTCGGCCCGACCGTTCATCTGCCTCAAGAAATGAGGACTTCCCATGTTTAACGCAAACACAGAAAAAGCCATCGTCAGGAACTGTGGCCGACACAGATATCGCAGAGCCATCAGTTCCGCAATCTGGGAACGGGTTCTCCCCCAGAAGGTTCCTTCGCGGACAGGCTCGGTTTGTTCTTTTCGTTCTTCAACCTCAACCTCTTTCTCTTCCAGTGTGAAATGGCTTTCTGGATTGGCGTAAATCATTCCACTCAGAGAGAGAACAAAGAAAGTTCCGGACAACACCAGGAAAGCAGAGTGCAGCCCGAGCACACTGAAAATTGGTTCCAGTATGTAGGGCATAACCATAGCTCCCAGACATCCACCTGAGAGTGCGATCGACATAGCTGTGGGCTCTCTGGTAGTGAAGAACTTACCGGTACATCCCACTGCCGCAGTGATCACAAAAGATGATCCCAATCCAACACACACTCCGAGGCTCCCGATCAGATAAGCAGCCGAAGTTGCAAAGTAGCTGGTCAAGAAGCCGAGCGCGCAGATGATGCTGCCAACAGACACCATCGGCCCGTTGCCGAAACGAGCCACCAGCGCGCTGCTGAATGGAGAACATATGAGGGACAATGTCCCGATACGCCCAGAAATCCAGGAGGCTTCCATCGGGGAGGTATCAGGAAATTCCTCCATTATAGCAGCTCTCCAAACGGCGAAAGATTTCAAAAAGCCCGTCAGCAGAAAGGTGACCACAAAGGTCATGACGGATACCAACCATCCGTATCCACCATCAGGAGCGACGCGTTCACTTACAGTAACCCTTGGTTCGTTCAAGTCGATTACCGTGAAAGTGTCCAGCCAGGCTGAATTGCCACAACGAACGACATCGATGACGACGTTCTTGGCATCATGGCCCGAAACAGTCTTACCACCAACGAAAGACATGATTATTACCACGAATCCGTTAATACGAATCCACCGATAACTTGATGGAAAATTAAAAAGGTCGACTCCCGGCCGCAAAACGAGTAAACGATAAATCGAGTAAACGAGGAACAGCGAGGAGCCGAGGGCGAGCGCGCGAGAAACAGATCCTTATATACCCTCGTGGCGAAAAATTTCTCCGAAATAATTGGAATATTCCGAGAATTTTTTCCAAAATTCGCTATAACATTTCAATGCAAGCCTCCAGTGCAACTAGTCGAAAAAATACCTAGAAATTTAGAGTAATTCCGAGAAATTTTACAAACTTTTATCCAACCCAAGGTACCAATGCAGACGATATCAAGTGATAGAATTTTAAACGAGAATATGTTTGTAGATTGACACTGAGGTTTCACATGGTTCAAATAATTATGTAAATACAGCTAATGTGTGAATGGGAAAACAAAGTTGTTCACCTCCATGTGTAAACACCAGCACGAAACATTTCAAATATCAGTTTACGTGTCAAAGTGTCGTAACCTGGGGGTAGCGGCTGCCAACAAAACATTTAGAAAGGGCAGCCGCACCAAAACATAGCAGAAGCAAAGGTACAAAAAAAAGGAGAAGCAAAACAACGATTTCACCCTCCTTCGAACGCCCAAGAAAGTAGCTCTTTGCTTTGGTACGTTAAGATACAAAAAGTCGCAATGGACTTTTTCTTCCGCAGTCGCCCAACATCATCTTAAATGTTCCAAACATTTCGGAAAGCCACAGAAAAGGGGAAATAAAAAAATAAACTCGAAGAACTCAAGATTTTTTTATTAATTTTCTAAATTTTTAATTTTTTTTAATTTTTTTTTTTTTTTTGTAAAGCTTTCATTCCGACAGCTCTTTTTTTGCGAGTTGTTGACCAGACAGGTATCAGCAACCTGTGCAATCACGTATCAGCATCAACTTTCTTTTCTGGGAAAGAGGCATACGAAGATAGCCAAAACTGCACCAATCCACAAAAAGACACTATTCAAGATGAGTAGTGATGGCAGTTCATCGGAAGTTGGAACTTCAGGGCTCACAAAGCGATAAATGACACCTGAGAGTCCCTGAAAGCAACGGGCCAGATTGAGAGTGTTGCTCATGTTACTGGCACCATGATTGTAAGATAACACAAGTGGAATACAAATGTTCATCACTCCTGCGGCCAAAGAGCCGATGAAAGTGAGAACAGCCAGCTGCCAGAAGGCGTTGCAGACGATAGCCAAGACAGCACACAAAGCGCAGGTTGCCAGGGCAAAAGCGTACTCGGAAGTACGCCGGAAAGGAGACTTGGAGGCGAAAATGCCGTATATCAGTCTAGCGGAAAGATCAGCCAACTGTACGAGAAGTGTCAGTAGAGAGATACTGTCCACACTCGCACCAAGACTCTCGGCCCGACCGTTCATCTGTCTCAAGAAATGAGGACTTCCCATGTTTAACGCAAACACAGAAAAAGCCATCGTCAGGAACTGTGGCCGACGCAGATATCGCAGAGCCATCAGTTCCGCAATCTGGGAACGGGTTCTCCCCCAGAAGGTTCCTTCGCGGACAGGCTCGGTTCGTTCTTTTCGTTCTTCAACCTCAACCTCTTTCTCTTCCAGTGTGAAATGGCTTTCTGGATTGGCGTAAATCATTCCACTCAGAGAGAGAACAAAGAAAGTTCCGGACAACACCAGGAAAGCAGAGTGCAGCCCGAGCACACTGAAAATTGGTTCCAGTATGTAGGGCATAACGATAGCTCCCAGACATCCACCTGAGAGTGCGATCGACATAGCTGTGGGCTCTCTGGTAGTGAAGAACTTACCGGTACATCCCACTGCCGCAGTGATCACAAAAGATGATCCCAATCCAACGCACACTCCGAGGCTCCCGATCAGATAAGCAGCCGAAGTTGCAAAGTAGCTGGTCAAGAAGCCGAGCGCGCAGATGATGCTGCCAACAGACACCATCGGCCCGTTGCCGAAACGAGCCACCAGCGCGCTGCTGAATGGAGAACATATGAGGGACAATGTCCCGATACGCCCAGAAATCCAGGAGGCTTCCATCGGGGAGGTATCAGGAAATTCCTCCATTATAGCAGCTCTCCAAACGGCGAAAGATTTCAAAAAGCCCGTCAGCAGAAAGGTGACCACAAAGGTCATGACGGATACCAACCATCCGTATCCACCATCAGGAGCGACGCGTTCACTTACAGTAACCCTTGGTTCGTTCAAGTCGATTACCGTGAAAGTGTCCAGCCAGGCTGAATTGCCACAACGAACGACATCGATGACGACGTTCTTGGCATCACGGCCCGAAACAGCCTTACCACCAACGAAAGACATGATTATTACCACGAATCCGTTAATACGAATCCACCGATAACTTGATGGAAAATTAAAAAGGTCGACTCCCGGCCGCAAAACGAGTAAACGATAAATCGAGTAAACAAGGAACAGCGAGGAGCCGAGGGCGAGCGCGCGAGAAACAGATCCTTATATACCCTCGTGGCGAAAAATTTCTCCGAAATAATTGGAAAATTCCGAGAATTTTTTCCAAAATTCGCTATAACATTTCAATGCAAGCCTCCAGTGCAACTAGTCGAAAAAATACCTAGAAATTTAGAGTAATTCCGAGAAATTTTACAAACTTTTATCCAACCCAAGGTACCAATGCAGACGACATCAAGTGATAGAATTTTAAACGAGAATATGTTTGTATATTGACACTGAGGTTTCACATGGTTCAAATAATTATGTAAATACAGCTAATGTGTGAATGGGAAAACAAAGTTGTTCACCTCCATGTGTAAACACCAGCACGAAACATTTCAAATATCAGTTTACGTGTCAAAGTGTCGTAACCTGGGGGTAGCGGCTGCCAACAAAACATTTAGAAAGGGCAGCCGCACCAAAACATAGCAGAAGCAAAGGTACAAAAAAAATGAGAAGCAAAACAACGATTTCACCCTCCTTCGAACGCCCAAGAAAGTAGCTCTTTGCTTTGGTACGTTAAGATACAAAAAGTCGCAATGGACTTTTTCTTCCGCAGTCGCCCAACATCATCTTAAATGTTCCAAACATTTCGGAAAGCCACAGAAAAGGGGAAATAAAAAAATAAACTCGAAGAACTGAAGATTTTTTTATTAATTTTCTAAATTTTTAATTTTTTTTAATTTTTTTTTTTTTTTTGTAAAGCTTTCATTCCGACAGCTCTTTTTTTGCGAGTTGTTGACCAGACAGGTATCAGCAACCTGTGCAATCACGTATCAGCATCAACTTTCTTTTCTGGGAAAGAGGCATACGAAGATAGCCAAAACTGCACCAATCCACAAAAAGACACTATTCAAGATGAGTAGTGATGGCAGTTCATCGGAAGTTGGAACTTCAGGGCTCACAAAGCGATAAATGACACCTGAGAGTCCCTGAAAGCAACGGGCCAGATTGAGAGTGTTGCTCATGTTACTGGCACCGTGATTGTAAGATAACACAAGTGGAATACAAATGTTCATCACTCCTGCGGCCAAAGAGCCGATGAAAGTGAGAACAGCCAGCTGCCAGAAGGCGTTGCAGACGATAGCCAAGACAGCACACAAAGCGCAGGTTGCCAGGGCAAAAGCGTACTCGGAAGTACGCCGGAAAGGAGACTTGGAGGCGAAAATGCCGTATATCAGTCTAGCGGAAAGATCAGCCAACTGTACGAGAAGTGTCAGTAGAGAGATACTATCCGCACTCGCACCAAGACTCTCGGCCCGACCGTTCATCTGCCTCAAGAAATGAGGACTTCCCATGTTTAACGCAAACACAGAAAAAGCCATCGTCAGGAACTGTGGCCGACGCAGATATCGCAGAGCCATCAGTTCCGCAATCTGGGAACGGGTTCTCCCCCAGAAGGTTCCTTCGCGGACAGGCTCGGTTTGTTCTTTTCGTTCTTCAACCTCAACCTCTTTCTCTTCCAGTGTGAAATGGCTTTCTGGATTGGCGTAAATCATTCCACTCAGAGAGAGAACAAAGAAAGTTCCGGACAACACCAGGAAAGCAGAGTGCAGCCCGAGCACACTGAAAATTGGTTCCAGTATGTAGGGCATAACGATAGCTCCCAGACATCCACCTGAGAGTGCGATCGACATAGCTGTGGGCTCTCTGGTAGTGAAGAACTTACCGGTACATCCCACTGCCGCAGTGATCACAAAAGATGATCCCAATCCAACGCACACTCCGAGGCTCCCGATCAGATAAGCAGCCGAAGTTGCAAAGTAGCTGGTCAAGAAGCCGAGCGCGCAGATGATGCTGCCAACAGACACCATCGGCCCGTTGCCGAAACGAGCCACCAGCGCGCTGCTGAATGGAGAACATATGAGGGACAATGTCCCGATACGCCCAGAAATCCAGGAGGCTTCCATCGGGGAGGTATCAGGAAATTCCTCCATTATAGCAGCTCTCCAAACGGCGAAAGATTTCAAAAAGCCCGTCAGCAGAAAGGTGACCACAAAGGTCATGACGGATACCAACCATCCGTATCCACCATCAGGAGCGACGCGTTCACTTACAGTAACCCTTGGTTCGTTCAAGTCGATTACCGTGAAAGTGTCCAGCCAGGCTGAATTGCCACAACGAACGACATCGATGACGACGTTCTTGGCATCATGGCCCGAAACAGCCTTACCACCAACGAAAGACATGATTATTACCACGAATCCGTTAATACGAATCCACCGATAACTTGATGGAAAATTAAAAAGGTCGACTCCCGGCCGCAAAACGAGTAAACGATAAATCGAGTAAACGAGGAACAGCGAGGAGCCGAGGGCGACCGCGCGAGAAACAGATCCTTATATACCCTCGTGGCGAAAAATTTCTCCGAAATAATTGGAATATTCCGAGAATTTTTTCCAAAATTCGCTATAACATTTCAATGCAAGCCTCCAGTGCAACTAGTCGAAAAAATACCTAGAAATTTAGAGTAATTCCGAGAAATTTTACAAACTTTTATCCAACCCAAGGTACCAATGCAGACGACATCAAGTGATAGAATTTTAAACGAGAATATGTTTGTAGATTGACACTGAGGTTTCACATGGTTCAAATAATTATGTAAATACAGCTAATGTGTGAATGGGAAAACAAAGTTGTTCACCTCCATGTGTAAACACCAGCACGAAACATTTCAAATATCAGTTTACGTGTCAAAGTGTCGTAACCTGGGGGTAGCGGCTGCCAACAAAACATTTAGAAAGGGCAGCCGCACCAAAACATAGCAGAAGCAAAGGTACAAAAAAAATGAGAAGCAAAACAACGATTTCACCCTCCTTCGAACGCCCAAGAAAGTAGCTCTTTGCTTTGGTACGTTAAGATACAAAAAGTCGCAATGGACTTTTTCTTCCGCAGTCGCCCAACATCATCTTAAATGTTCCAAACATTTCGGAAAGCCACAGAAAAGGGGAAATAAAAAAATAAACTCGAAGAACTCAAGATTTTTTTATTAATTTTCTAAATTTTTAATTTTTTTTAATTTTTTTTTTTTTTTTTGTAAAGCTTTCATTCCGACAGCTCTTTTTTTGCGAGTTGTTGACCAGACAGGTATCAGCAACCTGTGCAATCACGTATCAGCATCAACTTTCTTTTCTGGGAAAGAGGCATACGAAGATAGCCAAAACTGCACCAATCCACAAAAAGACACTATTCAAGATGAGTAGTGATGGCAGTTCATCGGAAGTTGGAACTTCAGGGCTCACAAAGCGATAAATGACACCTGAGAGTCCCTGAAAGCAACGGGCCAGATTGAGAGTGTTGCTCATGTTACTGGCACCGTGATTGTAAGATAACACAAGTGGAATACAAATGTTCATCACTCCTGCGGCCAAAGAGCCGATGAAAGTGAGAACAGCCAGCTGCCAGAAGGCGTTGCAGACGATAGCCAAGACAGCACACAAAGCGCAGGTTGCCAGGGCAAAAGCGTACTCGGAAGTACGCCGGAAAGGAGACTTGGAGGCGAAAATGCCGTATATCAGTCTAGCGGAAAGATCAGCCAACTGTACGAGAAGTGTCAGTAGAGAGATACTATCCGCACTCGCACCAAGACTCTCGGCCCGACCGTTCATCTGCCTCAAGAAATGAGGACTTCCCATGTTTAACGCAAACACAGAAAAAGCCATCGTCAGGAACTGTGGCCGACGCAGATATCGCAGAGCCATCAGTTCCGCAATCTGGGAACGGGTTCTCCCCCAGAAGGTTCCTTCGCGGACAGGCTCGGTTTGTTCTTTTCGTTCTTCAACCTCAACCTCTTTCTCTTCCAGTGTGAAATGGCTTTCTGGATTGGCGTAAATCATTCCACTCAGAGAGAGAACAAAGAAAGTTCCGGACAACACCAGGAAAGCAGAGTGCAGCCCGAGCACACTGAAAATTGGTTCCAGTATGTAGGGCATAACGATAGCTCCCAGACATCCACCTGAGAGTGCGATCGACATAGCTGTGGGCTCTCTGGTAGTGAAGAACTTACCGGTACATCCCACTGCCGCAGTGATCACAAAAGATGATCCCAATCCAACGCACACTCCGAGGCTCCCGATCAGATAAGCAGCCGAAGTTGCAAAGTAGCTGGTCAAGAAGCCGAGCGCGCAGATGATGCTGCCAACAGACACCATCGGCCCGTTGCCGAAACGAGCCACCAGCGCGCTGCTGAATGGAGAACATATGAGGGACAATGTCCCGATACGCCCAGAAATCCAGGAGGCTTCCATCGGGGAGGTATCAGGAAATTCCTCCATTATAGCAGCTCTCCAAACGGCGAAAGATTTCAAAAAGCCCGTCAGCAGAAAGGTGACCACAAAGGTCATGACGGATACCAACCATCCGTATCCACCATCAGGAGCGACGCGTTCACTTACAGTAACCCTTGGTTCGTTCAAGTCGATTACCGTGAAAGTGTCCAGCCAGGCTGAATTGCCACAACGAACGACATCGATGACGACGTTCTTGGCATCATGGCCCGAAACAGCCTTACCACCAACGAAAGACATGATTATTACCACGAATCCGTTAATACGAATCCACCGATAACTTGATGGAAAATTAAAAAGGTCGACTCCCGGCCGCAAAACGAGTAAACGATAAATCGAGTAAACGAGGAACAGCGAGGAGCCGAGGGCGACCGCGCGAGAAACAGATCCTTATATACCCTCGTGGCGAAAAATTTCTCCGAAATAATTGGAATATTCCGAGAATTTTTTCCAAAATTCGCTATAACATTTCAATGCAAGCCTCCAGTGCAACTAGTCGAAAAAATACCTAGAAATTTAGAGTAATTCCGAGAAATTTTACAAACTTTTATCCAACCCAAGGTACCAATGCAGACGACATCAAGTGATAGAATTTTAAACGAGAATATGTTTGTAGATTGACACTGAGGTTTCACATGGTTCAAATAATTATGTAAATACAGCTAATGTGTGAATGGGAAAACAAAGTTGTTCACCTCCATGTGTAAACACCAGCACGAAACATTTCAAATATCAGTTTACGTGTCAAAGTGTCGTAACCTGGGGGTAGCGGCTGCCAACAAAACATTTAGAAAGGGCAGCCGCACCAAAACATAGCAGAAGCAAAGGTACAAAAAAAATGAGAAGCAAAACAACGATTTCACCCTCCTTCGAACGCCCAAGAAAGTAGCTCTTTGCTTTGGTACGTTAAGATACAAAAAGTCGCAATGGACTTTTTCTTCCGCAGTCGCCCAACATCATCTTAAATGTTCCAAACATTTCGGAAAGCCACAGAAAAGGGGAAATAAAAAAATAAACTCGAAGAACTCAAGATTTTTTTATTAATTTTCTAAATTTTTAATTTTTTTTAATTTTTTTTTTTTTTTTTGTAAAGCTTTCATTCCGACAGCTCTTTTTTTGCGAGTTGTTGACCAGACAGGTATCAGCAACCTGTGCAATCACGTATCAGCATCAACTTTCTTTTCTGGGAAAGAGGCATACGAAGATAGCCAAAACTGCACCAATCCACAAAAAGACACTATTCAAGATGAGTAGTGATGGCAGTTCATCGGAAGTTGGAACTTCAGGGCTCACAAAGCGATAAATGACACCTGAGAGTCCCTGAAAGCAACGGGCCAGATTGAGAGTGTTGCTCATGTTACTGGCACCGTGATTGTAAGATAACACAAGTGGAATACAAATGTTCATCACTCCTGCGGCCAAAGAGCCGATGAAAGTGAGAACAGCCAGCTGCCAGAAGGCGTTGCAGACGATAGCCAAGACAGCACACAAAGCGCAGGTTGCCAGGGCAAAAGCGTACTCGGAAGTACGCCGGAAAGGAGACTTGGAGGCGAAAATGCCGTATATCAGTCTAGCGGAAAGATCAGCCAACTGTACGAGAAGTGTCAGTAGAGAGATACTATCCGCACTCGCACCAAGACTCTCGGCCCGACCGTTCATCTGCCTCAAGAAATGAGGACTTCCCATGTTTAACGCAAACACAGAAAAAGCCATCGTCAGGAACTGTGGCCGACGCAGATATCGCAGAGCCATCAGTTCCGCAATCTGGGAACGGGTTCTCCCCCAGAAGGTTCCTTCGCGGACAGGCTCGGTTTGTTCTTTTCGTTCTTCAACCTCAACCTCTTTCTCTTCCAGTGTGAAATGGCTTTCTGGATTGGCGTAAATCATTCCACTCAGAGAGAGAACAAAGAAAGTTCCGGACAACACCAGGAAAGCAGAGTGCAGCCCGAGCACACTGAAAATTGGTTCCAGTATGTAGGGCATAACGATAGCTCCCAGACATCCACCTGAGAGTGCGATCGACATAGCTGTGGGCTCTCTGGTAGTGAAGAACTTACCGGTACATCCCACTGCCGCAGTGATCACAAAAGATGATCCCAATCCAACGCACACTCCGAGGCTCCCGATCAGATAAGCAGCCGAAGTTGCAAAGTAGCTGGTCAAGAAGCCGAGCGCGCAGATGATGCTGCCAACAGACACCATCGGCCCGTTGCCGAAACGAGCCACCAGCGCGCTGCTGAATGGAGAACATATGAGGGACAATGTCCCGATACGCCCAGAAATCCAGGAGGCTTCCATCGGGGAGGTATCAGGAAATTCCTCCATTATAGCAGCTCTCCAAACGGCGAAAGATTTCAAAAAGCCCGTCAGCAGAAAGGTGACCACAAAGGTCATGACGGATACCAACCATCCGTATCCACCATCAGGAGCGACGCGTTCACTTACAGTAACCCTTGGTTCGTTCAAGTCGATTACCGTGAAAGTGTCCAGCCAGGCTGAATTGCCACAACGAACGACATCGATGACGACGTTCTTGGCATCATGGCCCGAAACAGTCTTACCACCAACGAAAGACATGATTATTACCACGAATCCGTTAATACGAATCCACCGATAACTTGATGGAAAATTAAAAAGGTCGACTCCCGGCCGCAAAACGAGTAAACGATAAATCGAGTAAACGAGGAACAGCGAGGAGCCGAGGGCGAGCGCGCGAGAAACAGATCCTTATATACCCTCGTGGCGAAAAATTTCTCCGAAATAATTGGAATATTCCGAGAATTTTTTCCAAAATTCGCTATAACATTTCAATGCAAGCCTCCAGTGCAACTAGTCGAAAAAATACCTAGAAATTTAGAGTAATTCCGAGAAATTTTACAAACTTTTATCCAACCCAAGGTACCAATGCAGACGACATCAAGTGATAGAATTTTAAACGAGAATATGTTTGTATATTGACACTGAGGTTTCACATGGTTCAAATAATTATGTAAATACAGCTAATGTGTGAATGGGAAAACAAAGTTGTTCACCTCCATGTGTAAACACCAGCACGAAACATTTCAAATATCAGTTTACGTGTCAAAGTGTCGTAACCTGGGGGTAGCGGCTGCCAACAAAACATTTAGAAAGGGCAGCCGCACCAAAACATAGCAGAAGCAAAGGTACAAAAAAAATGAGAAGCAAAACAACGATTTCACCCTCCTTCGAACGCCCAAGAAAGTAGCTCTTTGCTTTGGTACGTTAACCAGTCAAGTGGCAATGACGAATATATGGGTCATAATGTTTCCAATCCTTGAGTGGTGATGACGACTATATGGGTCAAACTTTTTCCAATCCTTGAGTGGTGGTGACGAATATATGGGTCATGGAAGACCTGTTCCTTCCCCCTTGACCTATTGTACATTGACTGACACCTTCAACGCCTCCTAATCCTTCAAATGAATGAAGCGCTCGGTTGAACAGTACAATGAATTGGTTATAGACCGTCACAATAAATACCGTCTGTACAGAATAAGGTGCGGCTTTTTTACTGGTATCTTGAAAGTAAGAATGCTAGATTGTTAAAATGGAATTAGGGAGGGGTGGTACAGAGAAAGAGGGAGAGAAACTGTTTATCTTTCTAAGGAGGGGAACTGTTTTTTCCACACTTATATTCACAACGTGATGCTGTACGTCAAAATTTTTCTCAAAAATATTTTTTTATTTTATTTTAATTTTTCAGTGAAATCTCGATATAACGATATTCTCGAGACCATGAAAAATATCGTTGTAGAAGGGTTATTGCTATATCGAGAGGCAGCACTTCAATATTAGGCTATAGGCATTGCTAAATAAGACGAAAAAATATCGTTGTAGTAGGATTTATCCATAGCCCCCACAAGGGGTGGGCTGGCAAGGCTCCAGGCCTGGGGCCCGGGACGATTTTCATTATTTTTGTTTTTTAACGCTATAAATCCATCATAAAAGGGCCCGCGAAAGTCTGGTCGGGGAGGGGCCCGCAAAAGATTCCAGCCTAGGGGCCCTAGTCCAGGAAGTGGGGGGCCATGGATTTATCGTTGTATCAGTGACATTGTAACGAGATTTCACTGTATATAAACACATAAATAAACGTATGCAATCCACTAAAATCCAACAAAAAGTTTATTGACTGGAAGATGAAATTAAAATTAAATTTTTTTCCAGAATTTATTTTCTTTTTTTTAGAATTTATTTTTTTTTTTTTAGAATTTATTCTAAGTTATATGGATATAAATTTAACTTGAGACTTGCATAATATTTCGTGCTATTTGTTAATTCACAATTGCTGTTTTAATTATAAATGTTTTAATTATATTTTACAAATTTTTTAAATACAGTGGGACCCCGCTACAACGATAAGCGATAAATCCTTCAACAATGATATTTTTCGAGTTTTGTGCGGAAATGTCACTACTCTAATGTTAAATTGATGCCTCTCGATATAACGATAACCAATATACAACGACATTTCTTTTTTAGTCTGCATAAATAAATATATATAAACGGGCAGGGCCGCAACTAGGGAGCAGGGGTGTAAGTCGATTGCGCAGAAGATAAACCGTTTATAGGTCGATTGCGCTCACCCCGATATCCAAACAACCCGATTTCCACACTCGGCGCAATCGACCTGTTGGGGGGAATACAAACACTCCCATTTTCGGCGCAATCGACCGAGCCCTGGGAGCAGGCGGGCCTCGTGCCCTGGGCGCTGGACCAGAGGGGGGAGCAAATTTCATTCTCAAACCTTACTTTCAACATTACAAGGGGGGGGGGCAAAATGCGCACTTGCCCCGGGTGACCATGCATCTAGTTGCGACCATGCATAACAGTGGCGAAGCCCGAAATTGGGCAGTTTGCCCAGCCAATGTCCAAATTTTGTGCTTTGACCGGCCCCATGTATCGATTCCTATGATTTAGGGTCATCACCACGTTGGCATAGTGTTTGGTGATAATTGTGACCATTTATAATTATAGCTAGCGACAGCAACTCTAACGATCAAAGAAATCGGTATATCGATATCTTAGAGATCGATATACCGATCAGAAAGGCTCAGAAAGACTTTTTTTCTCTTTTGAAAGCAATAATAGTCTATGTGACTTGCACCCAACCAAGGGAACTAAATTTTATAAAGAAATAGCTCGTACGCGGTATACGTCAAAACCAAGACTTTCTTTATTTGAAAACGTATGTGATGTGGCCTTTTTGAAACATTGTGCTGCATGTTTAATTTGTCTTCGAAAGCAAAATCTACTGTATTATCCGACATCTTAATTTCCTCAATTTTTTCTTTTTTATGTGAAATTTGAAAGAAAAAATCATTGAGAGATGTCGGTTTGTCAAAAATAATATTGAAATTGACATGTTTTCTGAGCAGCGTCAAGGCATGAAACGATCCCCCCCCCAAATACAGAATGTTTCGTTGGCGTATGAAAAGGGGAGAAGGGGTTCAAGCTTTGGCCGAGATTACAGCGTTATTTTTCAGTATAAACTTCACTCCCCCCCCCCTTCAGAAGAAAAAAATTTGACCCCTCCCCATTCTTGAGAAAATCCTGAGAACGCCTATGTTGTATTTAGTATAATTTTGATTAGTAGAGAGATACTGTCCGCACTCGCACCAAGACTCTCGGCCCGACCGTTCATCTGTCTCAAGAAATGAGGACTTCCCATGTTTAACGCAAACACAGAAAAAGCCATCGTCAGGAACTGTGGCCGACGCAGATATCGCAGAGCCATCAGTTCCGCAATCTGGGAACGGGTTCTCCCCCAGAAGGTTTCTTCGCGGACAGGCTCGGTTTGTTCTTTTCGTTCTTCAACCTCAACCTCTTTCTCTTCCAGTGTGAAATGACTTTCTGGATTGGCGTAAATCATTCCACTCAGAGAGAGAACAAAGAAAGTTCCGGACAACACCAGGAAAGCAGAGTGCAGCCCGAGCACACTGAAAATTGGTTCCAGTATGTAGGGCATAACGATAGCTCCCAGACATCCACCTGAGAGTGCGATCGACATAGCTGTGGGTTCTCTGGTAGTGAAGAACTTACCGGTACATCCCACTGCCGCAGTGATCACAAAAGATGATCCCAATCCAACGCACACTCCGAGGCTCCCGATCAGATAAGCAGCCGAAGTTGCAAAGTAGCTGGTCAAGAAGCCGAGCGCGCAGATGATGCTGCCAACAGACACCATCGGCCCGTTGCCGAAACGAGCCACCAGCGCGCTGCTGAATGGAGAACATATGAGGGACAATGTCCCGATACGCCCAGAAATCCAGGAGGCTTCCATCGGGGAGGTATCAGGAAATTCCTCCATTATAGCAGCTCTCCAAACGGCGAAAGATTTCAAAAAGCCCGTCAGCAGAAAGGTGACCACAAAGGTCATGACGGATACCAACCATCCGTATCCACCATCAGGAGCGACGCGTTCACTTACAGTAACCCTTGGTTCGTTCAAGTCGATTACCGTGAAAGTGTCCAGCCAGGCTGAATTGCCACAACGAACGACATCGATGACGACGTTCTTGGCATCACGGCCCGAAACAGCCTTACCACCAACGAAAGCCATGATTATTACCACGAATCCGTTAATACGAATCCACCGATAACTTGATGGAAAATTAAAAAGGTCGACTCCCGGCCGCAAAACGAGTAAACGATAAATCGAGTAAACGAGGAACAGCGAGGAGCCGAGGGCGAGCGCGCGAGAAACAGATCCTTATATACCCTCGTGGCGAAAAATTTCTCCGAAATAATTGGAAAATTCCGAGAATTTTTTCCGAAATTCGCTATAACATTTCAATGCAAGCCTCCAGTGCAACTAGTCGAAAAAATACCTAGAAATTTAGAGTAATTCCGAGAAATTTTACAAACTTTTATCCAACCCAAGGTACCAATGCAGACGACATCAAGTGATAGAATTTTAAACGAGAATATGTTTGTAGATTGACACTGAGGTTTCACATGGTTCAAATAATTATGTAAATACAGCTAATGTGTGAATGGGAAAACAAAGTTGTTCACCTCCATGTGTAAACACCAGCACGAAACATTTCAAATATCAGTTTACGTGTCAAAGTGTCGTAACCTGGGGGTAGCGGCTGCCAACAAAACATTTAGAAAGGGCAGCCGCACCAAAACATAGCAGAAGCAAAGGTACAAAAAAAATGAGAAGCAAAACAACGATTTCACCCTCCTTCGAACGCCCAAGAAAGTAGCTCTTTGCTTTGGTACGTTAAGATACAAAAAGTCGCAATGGACTTTTTCTTCCGCAGTCGCCCAACATCATCTTAAATGTTCCAAACATTTCGGAAAGCCACAGAAAAGGGGAAATAAAAAAATAAACTCGAAGAACTCAAGATTTTTTTATTAATTTTCTAAATTTTTAATTTTTTTTAATTTTTTTTTTTTTTTTTTTTGTAAAGCTTTCATTCCGACAGCTCTTTTTTTGCGAGTTGTTGACCAGACAGGTATCAGCAACCTGTGCAATCACGTATCAGCATCAACTTTCTTTTCTGGGAAAGAGGCATACGAAGATAGCCAAAACTGCACCAATCCACAAAAAGACACTATTCAAGATGAGTAGTGATGGCAGTTCATCGGAAGTTGGAACTTCAGGGCTCACAAAGCGATAAATGACACCTGAGAGTCCCTGAAAGCAACGGGCCAGATTGAGAGTGTTGCTCATGTTACTGGCACCGTGATTGTAAGATAACACAAGTGGAATACAAATGTTCATCACTCCTGCGGCCAAAGAGCCGATGAAAGTGAGAACAGCCAGCTGACAGAAGGCGTTGCAGACGATAGCCAAGACAGCACACAAAGCGCAGGTTGCCAGGGCAAAAGCGTACTCGGAAGTACGCCGGAAAGGAGACTTGGAGGCGAAAATGCCGTATATCAGTCTAGCGGAAAGATCAGCCAACTGTACGAGAAGTGTCAGTAGAGAGATACTGTCCGCACTCGCACCAAGACTCTCGGCCCGACCGTTCATCTGCCTCAAGAAATGAGGACTTCCCATGTTTAACGCAAACACAGAAAAAGCCATCGTCAGGAACTGTGGCCGACGCAGATATCGCAGAGCCATCAGTTCCGCAATCTGGGAACGGGTTCTCCCCCAGAAGGTTCCTTCGCGGACAGGCTCGGTTTGTTCTTTTCGTTCTTCAACCTCAACCTCTTTCTCTTCCAGTGTGAAATGGCTTTCTGGATTGGCGTAAATCATTCCACTCAGAGAGAGAACAAAGAAAGTTCCGGACAACACCAGGAAAGCAGAGTGCAGCCCGAGCACACTGAAAATTGGTTCCAGTATGTAGGGCATAACGATAGCTCCCAGACATCCACCTGAGAGTGCGATCGACATAGCTGTGGGCTCTCTGGTAGTGAAGAACTTACCGGTACATCCCACTGCCGCAGTGATCACAAAAGATGATCCCAATCCAACGCACACTCCGAGGCTCCCGATCAGATAAGCAGCCGAAGTTGCAAAGTAGCTGGTCAAGAAGCCGAGCGCGCAGATGATGCTGCCAACAGACACCATCGGCCCGTTGCCGAAACGAGCCACCAGCGCGCTGCTGAATGGAGAACATATGAGGGACAATGTCCCGATACGCCCAGAAATCCAGGAGGCTTCCATCGGGGAGGTATCAGGAAATTCCTCCATTATAGCAGCTCTCCAAACGGCGAAAGATTTCAAAAAGCCCGTCAGCAGAAAGGTGACCACAAAGGTCATGACGGATACCAACCATCCGTATCCACCATCAGGAGCGACGCGTTCACTTACAGTAACCCTTGGTTCGTTCAAGTCGATTACCGTGAAAGTGTCCAGCCAGGCTGAATTGCCACAACGAACGACATCGATGACGACGTTCTTGGCATCATGGCCCGAAACAGCCTTACCACCAACGAAAGACATGATTATTACCACGAATCCGTTAATACGAATCCACCGATAACTTGATGGAAAATTAAAAAGGTCGACTCCCGGCCGCAAAACGAGTAAACGATAAATCGAGTAAACGAGGAACAGCGAGGAGCCGAGGGCGAGCGCGCGAGAAACAGATCCTTATATACCCTCGTGGCGAAAAATTTCTCCGAAATAATTGGAATATTCCGAGAATTTTTTCCAAAATTCGCTATAACATTTCAATGCAAGCCTCCAGTGCAACTAGTCGAAAAAATACCTAGAAATTTAGAGTAATTCCGAGAAATTTTACAAACTTTTATCCAACCCAAGGTACCAATGCAGACGACATCAAGTGATAGAATTTTAAACGAGAATATGTTTGTAGATTGACACTGAGGTTTCACATGGTTCAAATAATTATGTAAATACAGCTAATGTGTGAATGGGAAAACAAAGTTGTTCACCTCCATGTGTAAACACCAGCACGAAACATTTCAAATATCAGTTTACGTGTCAAAGTGTCGTAACCTGGGGGTAGCGGCTGCCAACAAAACATTTAGAAAGGGCAGCCGCACCAAAACATAGCAGAAGCAAAGGTACAAAAAAAAGGAGAAGCAAAACAACGATTTCACCCTCCTTCGAACGCCCAAGAAAGTAGCTCTTTGCTTTGGTACGTTAGGATACAAAAAGTCGCAATGGACTTTTTCTTCCGCAGTCGCCCAACATCATCTTAAATGTTCCAAACATTTCGGAAAGCCACAGAAAAGGGGAAATAAAAAAATAAACTCGAAGAACTGAAGATTTTTTTATTAATTTTCTAAATTTTTAATTTTTTTTAATTTTTTTTTTTTTTTTTTGTAAAGCTTTCATTCCGACAGCTCTTTTTTTGCGAGTTGTTGACCAGACAGGTATCAGCAACCTGTGCAATCACGTATCAGCATCAACTTTCTTTTCTGGGAAAGAGGCATACGAAGATAGCCAAAACTGCACCAATCCACAAAAAGACACTATTCAAGATGAGTAGTGATGGCAGTTCATCGGAAGTTGGAACTTCAGGGCTCACAAAGCGATAAATGACACCTGAGAGTCCCTGAAAGCAACGGGCCAGATTGAGAGTGTTGCTCATGTTACTGGCACCGTGATTGTAAGATAACACAAGTGGAATACAAATGTTCATCACTCCTGCGGCCAAAGAGCCGATGAAAGTGAGAACAGCCAGCTGCCAGAAGGCGTTGCAGACGATAGCCAAGACAGCACACAAAGCGCAGGTTGCCAGGGCAAAAGCGTACTCGGAAGTACGCCGGAAAGGAGACTTGGAGGCGAAAATGCCGTATATCAGTCTAGCGGAAAGATCAGCCAACTGTACGAGAAGTGTCAGTAGAGAGATACTATCCGCACTCGCACCAAGACTCTCGGCCCGACCGTTCATCTGCCTCAAGAAATGAGGACTTCCCATGTTTAACGCAAACACAGAAAAAGCCATCGTCAGGAACTGTGGCCGACGCAGATATCGCAGAGCCATCAGTTCCGCAATCTGGGAACGGGTTCTCCCCCAGAAGGTTCCTTCGCGGACAGGCTCGGTTCGTTCTTTTCGTTCTTCAACCTCAACCTCTTTCTCTTCCAGTGTGAAATGACTTTCTGGATTGGCGTAAATCATTCCACTCAGAGAGAGAACAAAGAAAGTTCCGGACAACACCAGGAAAGCAGAGTGCAGCCCGAGCACACTGAAAATTGGTTCCAGTATGTAGGGCATAACGATAGCTCCCAGACATCCACCTGAGAGTGCGATCGACATAGCTGTGGGCTCTCTGGTAGTGAAGAACTTACCGGTACATCCCACTGCCGCAGTGATCACAAAAGATGATCCCAATCCAACGCACACTCCGAGGCTCCCGATCAGATAAGCAGCCGAAGTTGCAAAGTAGCTGGTCAAGAAGCCGAGCGCGCAGATGATGCTGCCAACAGACACCATCGGCCCGTTGCCGAAACGAGCCACCAGCGCGCTGCTGAATGGAGAACATATGAGGGACAATGTCCCGATACGCCCAGAAATCCAGGAGGCTTCCATCGGGGAGGTATCAGGAAATTCCTCCATTATAGCAGCTCTCCAAACGGCGAAAGATTTCAAAAAGCCCGTCAGCAGAAAGGTGACCACAAAGGTCATGACGGATACCAACCATCCGTATCCACCATCAGGAGCGACGCGTTCACTTACAGTAACCCTTGGTTCGTTCAAGTCGATTACCGTGAAAGTGTCCAGCCAGGCTGAATTGCCACAACGAACGACATCGATGACGACGTTCTTGGCATCATGGCCCGAAACAGCCTTACCACCAACGAAAGACATGATTATTACCACGAATCCGTTAATACGAATCCACCGATAACTTGATGGAAAATTAAAAAGGTCGACTCCCGGCCGCAAAACGAGTAAACGATAAATCGAGTAAACGAGGAACAGCGAGGAGCCGAGGGCGACCGCGCGAGAAACAGATCCTTATATACCCTCGTGGCGAAAAATTTCTCCGAAATAATTGGAATATTCCGAGAATTTTTTCCAAAATTCGCTATAACATTTCAATGCAAGCCTCCAGTGCAACTAGTCGAAAAAATACCTAGAAATTTAGAGTAATTCCGAGAAATTTTACAAACTTTTATCCAACCCAAGGTACCAATGCAGACGACATCAAGTGATAGAATTTTAAACGAGAATATGTTTGTAGATTGACACTGAGGTTTCACATGGTTCAAATAATTATGTAAATACAGCTAATGTGTGAATGGGAAAACAAAGTTGTTCACCTCCATGTGTAAACACCAGCACGAAACATTTCAAATATCAGTTTACGTGTCAAAGTGTCGTAACCTGGGGGTAGCGGCTGCCAACAAAACATTTAGAAAGGGCAGCCGCACCAAAACATAGCAGAAGCAAAGGTACAAAAAAAATGAGAAGCAAAACAACGATTTCACCCTCCTTCGAACGCCCAAGAAAGTAGCTCTTTGCTTTGGTACGTTAAGATACAAAAAGTCGCAATGGACTTTTTCTTCCGCAGTCGCCCAACATCATCTTAAATGTTCCAAACATTTCGGAAAGCCACAGAAAAGGGGAAATAAAAAAATAAACTCGAAGAACTCAAGATTTTTTTATTAATTTTCTAAATTTTTAATTTTTTTTTTTTTTTTTTTTTTGTAAAGCTTTCATTCCGACAGCTCTTTTTTTGCGAGTTGTTGACCAGACAGGTATCAGCAACCTGTGCAATCACGTATCAGCATCAACTTTCTTTTCTGGGAAAGAGGCATACGAAGATAGCCAAAACTGCACCAATCCACAAAAAGACACTATTCAAGATGAGTAGTGATGGCAGTTCATCGGAAGTTGGAACTTCAGGGCTCACAAAGCGATAAATGACACCTGAGAGTCCCTGAAAGCAACGGGCCAGATTGAGAGTGTTGCTCATGTTACTGGCACCGTGATTGTAAGATAACACAAGTGGAATACAAATGTTCATCACTCCTGCGGCCAAAGAGCCGATGAAAGTGAGAACAGCCAGCTGACAGAAGGCGTTGCAGACGATAGCCAAGACAGCACACAAAGCGCAGGTTGCCAGGGCAAAAGCGTACTCGGAAGTACGCCGGAAAGGAGACTTGGAGGCGAAAATGCCGTATATCAGTCTAGCGGAAAGATCAGCCAACTGTACGAGAAGTGTCAGTAGAGAGATACTGTCCGCACTCGCACCAAGACTCTCGGCCCGACCGTTCATCTGCCTCAAGAAATGAGGACTTCCCATGTTTAACGCAAACACAGAAAAAGCCATCGTCAGGAACTGTGGCCGACGCAGATATCGCAGAGCCATCAGTTCCGCAATCTGGGAACGGGTTCTCCCCCAGAAGGTTTCTTCGCGGACAGGCTCGGTTTGTTCTTTTCGTTCTTCAACCTCAACCTCTTTCTCTTCCAGTGTGAAATGGCTTTCTGGATTGGCGTAAATCATTCCACTCAGAGAGAGAACAAAGAAAGTTCCGGACAACACCAGGAAAGCAGAGTGCAGCCCGAGCACACTGAAAATTGGTTCCAGTATGTAGGGCATAACCATAGCTCCCAGACATCCACCTGAGAGTGCGATCGACATAGCTGTGGGCTCTCTGGTAGTGAAGAACTTACCGGTACATCCCACTGCCGCAGTGATCACAAAAGATGATCCCAATCCAACGCACACTCCGAGGCTCCCGATCAGATAAGCAGCCGAAGTTGCAAAGTAGCTGGTCAAGAAGCCGAGCGCGCAGATGATGCTGCCAACAGACACCATCGGCCCGTTGCCGAAACGAGCCACCAGCGCGCTGCTGAATGGAGAACATATGAGGGACAATGTCCCGATACGCCCAGAAATCCAGGAGGCTTCCATCGGGGAGGTATCAGGAAATTCCTCCATTATAGCAGCTCTCCAAACGGCGAAAGATTTCAAAAAGCCCGTCAGCAGAAAGGTGACCACAAAGGTCATGACGGATACCAACCATCCGTATCCACCATCAGGAGCGACGCGTTCACTTACAGTAACCCTTGGTTCGTTCAAGTCGATTACCGTGAAAGTGTCCAGCCAGGCTGAATTGCCACAACGAACGACATCGATGACGACGTTCTTGGCATCATGGCCCGAAACAGTCTTACCACCAACGAAAGACATGATTATTACCACGAATCCGTTAATACGAATCCACCGATAACTTGATGGAAAATTAAAAAGGTCGACTCCCGGCCGCAAAACGAGTAAACGATAAATCGAGTAGACGAGGAACAGCGAGGAGCCGAGGGCGAGCGCGCGAGAAACAGATCCTTATATACCCTCGTGGCGAAAAATTTCTCCGAAATAATTGGAATATTCCGAGAATTTTTTCCAAAATTCGCTATAACATTTCAATGCAAGCCTCCAGTGCAACTAGTCGAAAAAATACCTAGAAATTTAGAGTAATTCCGAGAAATTTTACAAACTTTTATCCAACCCAAGGTACCAATGCAGACGACATCAAGTGATAGAATTTTAAACGAGAATATGTTTGTAGATTGACACTGAGGTTTCACATGGTTCAAATAATTATGTAAATACAGCTAATGTGTGAATGGGAAAACAAAGTTGTTCACCTCCATGTGTAAACACCAGCACGAAACATTTCAAATATCAGTTTACGTGTCAAAGTGTCGTAACCTGGGGGTAGCGGCTGCCAACAAAACATTTAGAAAGGGCAGCCGCACCAAAACATAGCAGAAGCAAAGGTACAAAAAAAAGGAGAAGCAAAACAACGATTTCACCCTCCTTCGAACGCCCAAGAAAGTAGCTCTTTGCTTTGGTACGTTAAGATACAAAAAGTCGCAATGGACTTTTTCTTCCGCAGTCGCCCAACATCATCTTAAATGTTCCAAACATTTCGGAAAGCCACAGAAAAGGGGAAATAAAAAAATAAACTCGAAGAACTCAAGATTTTTTTATTAATTTTCTAAATTTTTAATTTTTTTTAATTTTTTTTTTTTTTTTTTTTTGTAAAGCTTTCATTCCGACAGCTCTTTTTTTGCGAGTTGTTGACCAGACAGGTATCAGCAACCTGTGCAATCACGTATCAGCATCAACTTTCTTTTCTGGGAAAGAGGCATACGAAGATAGCCAAAACTGCACCAATCCACAAAAAGACACTATTCAAGATGAGTAGTGATGGCAGTTCATCGGAAGTTGGAACTTCAGGGCTCACAAAGCGATAAATGACACCTGAGAGTCCCTGAAAGCAACGGGCCAGATTGAGAGTGTTGCTCATGTTACTGGCACCATGATTGTAAGATAACACAAGTGGAATACAAATGTTCATCACTCCTGCGGCCAAAGAGCCGATGAAAGTGAGAACAGCCAGCTGCCAGAAGGCGTTGCAGACGATAGCCAAGACAGCACACAAAGCGCAGGTTGCCAGGGCAAAAGCGTACTCGGAAGTACGCCGGAAAGGAGACTTGGAGGCGAAAATGCCGTATATCAGTCTAGCGGAAAGATCAGCCAACTGTACGAGAAGTGTCAGTAGAGAGATACTGTCCGCACTCGCACCAAGACTCTCGGCCCGACCGTTCATCTGTCTCAAGAAATGAGGACTTCCCATGTTTAACGCAAACACAGAAAAAGCCATCGTCAGGAACTGTGGCCGACGCAGATATCGCAGAGCCATCAGTTCCGCAATCTGGGAACGGGTTCTCCCCCAGAAGGTTCCTTCGCGGACAGGCTCGGTTCGTTCTTTTCGTTCTTCAACCTCAACCTCCTTCTCTTCCAGTGTGAAATGACTTTCTGGATTGGCGTAAATCATTCCACTCAGAGAGAGAACAAAGAAAGTTCCGGACAACACCAGGAAAGCAGAGTGCAGCCCGAGCACACTGAAAATTGGTTCCAGTATGTAGGGCATAACGATAGCTCCCAGACATCCACCTGAGAGTGCGATCGACATAGCTGTGGGCTCTCTGGTAGTGAAGAACTTACCGGTACATCCCACTGCCGCAGTGATCACAAAAGATGATCCCAATCCAACGCACACTCCGAGGCTCCCGATCAGATAAGCAGCCGAAGTTGCAAAGTAGCTGGTCAAGAAGCCGAGCGCGCAGATGATGCTGCCAACAGACACCATCGGCCCGTTGCCGAAACGAGCCACCAGCGCGCTGCTGAATGGAGAACATATGAGGGACAATGTCCCGATACGCCCAGAAATCCAGGAGGCTTCCATCGGGGAGGTATCAGGAAATTCCTCCATTATAGCAGCTCTCCAAACGGCGAAAGATTTCAAAAAGCCCGTCAGCAGAAAGGTGACCACAAAGGTCATGACGGATACCAACCATCCGTATCCACCATCAGGAGCGACGCGTTCACTTACAGTAACCCTTGGTTCGTTCAAGTCGATTACCGTGAAAGTATCCAGCCAGGCTGAATTGCCACAACGAACGACATCGATGACGACGTTCTTGGCATCACGGCCCGAAACAGCCTTACCCCCAACGAAAGACATGATTATTACCACGAATCCGTTAATACGAATCCACCGATAACTTGATGGAAAATTAAAAAGGTCGACTCCCGGCCGCAAAACGAGTAAACGATAAATCGAGTAAACGAGGAACAGCGAGGAGCCGAGGGCGAGCGCGCGAGAAACAGATCCTTATATACCCTCGTGGCGAAAAATTTCTCCGAAATAATTGGAAAATTCCGAGAATTTTTTCCAAAATTCGCTATAACATTTCAATGCAAGCCTCCAGTGCAACTAGTCGAAAAAATACCTAGAAATTTAGAGTAATTCCGAGAAATTTTACAAACTTTTATCCAACCCAAGGTACCAATGCAGACGACATCAAGTGATAGAATTTTAAACGAGAATATGTTTGTATATTGACACTGAGGTTTCACATGGTTCAAATAATTATGTAAATACAGCTAATGTGTGAATGGGAAAACAAAGTTGTTCACCTCCATGTGTAAACACCAGCACGAAACATTTCAAATATCAGTTTACGTGTCAAAGTGTCGTAACCTGGGGGTAGCGGCTGCCAACAAAACATTTAGAAAGGGCAGCCGCACCAAAACATAGCAGAAGCAAAGGTACAAAAAAAATGAGAAGCAAAACAACGATTTCACCCTCCTTCGAACGCCCAAGAAAGTAGCTCTTTGCTTTGGTACGTTAAGATACAAAAAGTCGCAATGGACTTTTTCTTCCGCAGTCGCCCAACATCATCTTAAATGTTCCAAACATTTCGGAAAGCCACAGAAAAGGGGAAATAAAAAAATAAACTCGAAGAACTCAAGATTTTTTTATTAATTTTCTAAATTTTTAATTTTTTTTAATTTTTTTTTTTTTTTTTTTTTTTTTTGTAAAGCTTTCATTCCGACAGCTCTTTTTTTGCGAGTTGTTGACCAGACAGGTATCAGCAACCTGTGCAATCACGTATCAGCATCAACTTTCTTTTCTGGGAAAGAGGCATACGAAGATAGCCAAAACTGCACCAATCCACAAAAAGACACTATTCAAGATGAGTAGTGATGGCAGTTCATCGGAAGTTGGAACTTCAGGGCTCACAAAGCGATAAATGACACCTGAGAGTCCCTGAAAGCAACGGGCCAGATTGAGAGTGTTGCTCATGTTACTGGCACCGTGATTGTAAGATAACACAAGTGGAATACAAATGTTCATCACTCCTGCGGCCAAAGAGCCGATGAAAGTGAGAACAGCCAGCTGACAGAAGGCGTTGCAGACGATAGCCAAGACAGCACACAAAGCGCAGGTTGCCAGGGCAAAAGCGTACTCGGAAGTACGCCGGAAAGGAGACTTGGAGGCGAAAATGCCGTATATCAGTCTAGCGGAAAGATCAGCCAACTGTACGAGAAGTGTCAGTAGAGAGATACTGTCCGCACTCGCACCAAGACTCTCGGCCCGACCGTTCATCTGCCTCAAGAAATGAGGACTTCCCATGTTTAACGCAAACACAGAAAAAGCCATCGTCAGGAACTGTGGCCGACGCAGATATCGCAGAGCCATCAGTTCCGCAATCTGGGAACGGGTTCTCCCCCAGAAGGTTCCTTCGCGGACAGGCTCGGTTTGTTCTTTTCGTTCTTCAACCTCAACCTCTTTCTCTTCCAGTGTGAAATGGCTTTCTGGATTGGCGTAAATCATTCCACTCAGAGAGAGAACAAAGAAAGTTCCGGACAACACCAGGAAAGCAGAGTGCAGCCCGAGCACACTGAAAATTGGTTCCAGTATGTAGGGCATAACCATAGCTCCCAGACATCCACCTGAGAGTGCGATCGACATAGCTGTGGGCTCTCTGGTAGTGAAGAACTTACCGGTACATCCCACTGCCGCAGTGATCACAAAAGATGATCCCAATCCAACGCACACTCCGAGGCTCCCGATCAGATAAGCAGCCGAAGTTGCAAAGTAGCTGGTCAAGAAGCCGAGCGCGCAGATGATGCTGCCAACAGACACCATCGGCCCGTTGCCGAAACGAGCCACCAGCGCGCTGCTGAATGGAGAACATATGAGGGACAATGTCCCGATACGCCCAGAAATCCAGGAGGCTTCCATCGGGGAGGTATCAGGAAATTCCTCCATTATAGCAGCTCTCCAAACGGCGAAAGATTTCAAAAAGCCCGTCAGCAGAAAGGTGACCACAAAGGTCATGACGGATACCAACCATCCGTATCCACCATCAGGAGCGACGCGTTCACTTACAGTAACCCTTGGTTCGTTCAAGTCGATTACCGTGAAAGTGTCCAGCCAGGCTGAATTGCCACAACGAACGACATCGATGACGACGTTCTTGGCATCATGGCCCGAAACAGTCTTACCACCAACGAAAGACATGATTATTACCACGAATCCGTTAATACGAATCCACCGATAACTTGATGGAAAATTAAAAAGGTCGACTCCCGGCCGCAAAACGAGTAAACGATAAATCGAGTAGACGAGGAACAGCGAGGAGCCGAGGGCGAGCGCGCGAGAAACAGATCCTTATATACCCTCGTGGCGAAAAATTTCTCCGAAATAATTGGAATATTCCGAGAATTTTTTCCAAAATTCGCTATAACATTTCAATGCAAGCCTCCAGTGCAACTAGTCGAAAAAATACCTAGAAATTTAGAGTAATTCCGAGAAATTTTACAAACTTTTATCCAACCCAAGGTACCAATGCAGACGACATCAAGTGATAGAATTTTAAACGAGAATATGTTTGTAGATTGACACTGAGGTTTCACATGGTTCAAATAATTATGTAAATACAGCTAATGTGTGAATGGGAAAACAAAGTTGTTCACCTCCATGTGTAAACACCAGCACGAAACATTTCAAATATCAGTTTACGTGTCAAAGTGTCGTAACCTGGGGGTAGCGGCTGCCAACAAAACATTTAGAAAGGGCAGCCGCACCAAAACATAGCAGAAGCAAAGGTACAAAAAAAAGGAGAAGCAAAACAACGATTTCACCCTCCTTCGAACGCCCAAGAAAGTAGCTCTTTGCTTTGGTACGTTAAGATACAAAAAGTCGCAATGGACTTTTTCTCCCGCAGTCGCCCAACATCATCTTAAATGTTCCAAACATTTCGGAAAGCCACAGAAAAGGGGAAATAAAAAAATAAACTCGAAGAACTGAAGATTTTTTTATTAATTTTCTAAATTTTTAATTTTTTTTAATTTTTTTTTTTTTTTTTTTTGTAAAGCTTTCATTCCGACAGCTCTTTTTTTGCGAGTTGTTGACCAGACAGGTATCAGCAACCTGTGCAATCACGTATCAGCATCAACTTTCTTTTCTGGGAAAGAGGCATACGAAGATAGCCAAAACTGCACCAATCCACAAAAAGACACTATTCAAGATGAGTAGTGATGGCAGTTCATCGGAAGTTGGAACTTCAGGGCTCACAAAGCGATAAATGACACCTGAGAGTCCCTGAAAGCAACGGGCCAGATTGAGAGTGTTGCTCATGTTACTGGCACCATGATTGTAAGATAACACAAGTGGAATACAAATGTTCATCACTCCTGCGGCCAAAGAGCCGATGAAAGTGAGAACAGCCAGCTGCCAGAAGGCGTTGCAGACGATAGCCAAGACAGCACACAAAGCGCAGGTTGCCAGGGCAAAAGCGTACTCGGAAGTACGCCGGAAAGGAGACTTGGAGGCGAAAATGCCGTATATCAGTCTAGCGGAAAGATCAGCCAACTGTACGAGAAGTGTCAGTAGAGAGATACTGTCCGCACTCGCACCAAGACTCTCGGCCCGACCGTTCATCTGTCTCAAGAAATGAGGACTTCCCATGTTTAACGCAAACACAGAAAAAGCCATCGTCAGGAACTGTGGCCGACGCAGATATCGCAGAGCCATCAGTTCCGCAATCTGGGAACGGGTTCTCCCCCAGAAGGTTCCTTCGCGGACAGGCTCGGTTCGTTCTTTTCGTTCTTCAACCTCAACCTCTTTCTCTTCCAGTGTGAAATGACTTTCTGGATTGGCGTAAATCATTCCACTCAGAGAGAGAACAAAGAAAGTTCCGGACAACACCAGGAAAGCAGAGTGCAGCCCGAGCACACTGAAAATTGGTTCCAGTATGTAGGGCATAACGATAGCTCCCAGACATCCACCTGAGAGTGCGATCGACATAGCTGTGGGCTCTCTGGTAGTGAAGAACTTACCGGTACATCCCACTGCCGCAGTGATCACAAAAGATGATCCCAATCCAACGCACACTCCGAGGCTCCCGATCAGATAAGCAGCCGAAGTTGCAAAGTAGCTGGTCAAGAAGCCGAGCGCGCAGATGATGCTGCCAACAGACACCATCGGCCCGTTGCCGAAACGAGCCACCAGCGCGCTGCTGAATGGAGAACATATGAGGGACAATGTCCCGATACGCCCAGAAATCCAGGAGGCTTCCATCGGGGAGGTATCAGGAAATTCCTCCATTATAGCAGCTCTCCAAACGGCGAAAGATTTCAAAAAGCCCGTCAGCAGAAAGGTGACCACAAAGGTCATGACGGATACCAACCATCCGTATCCACCATCAGGAGCGACGCGTTCACTTACAGTAACCCTTGGTTCGTTCAAGTCGATTACCGTGAAAGTGTCCAGCCAGGCTGAATTGCCACAACGAACGACATCGATGACGACGTTCTTGGCATCATGGCCCGAAACAGCCTTACCACCAACGAAAGACATGATTATTACCACGAATCCGTTAATACGAATCCACCGATAACTTGATGGAAAATTAAAAAGGTCGACTCCCGGCCGCAAAACGAGTAAACGATAAATCGAGTAAACGAGGAACAGCGAGGAGCCGAGGGCGACCGCGCGAGAAACAGATCCTTATATACCCTCGTGGCGAAAAATTTCTCCGAAATAATTGGAATATTCCGAGAATTTTTTCCAAAATTCGCTATAACATTTCAATGCAAGCCTCCAGTGCAACTAGTCGAAAAAATACCTAGAAATTTAGAGTAATTCCGAGAAATTTTACAAACTTTTATCCAACCCAAGGTACCAATGCAGACGACATCAAGTGATAGAATTTTAAACGAGAATATGTTTGTAGATTGACACTGAGGTTTCACATGGTTCAAATAATTATGTAAATACAGCTAATGTGTGAATGGGAAAACAAAGTTGTTCACCTCCATGTGTAAACACCAGCACGAAACATTTCAAATATCAGTTTACGTGTCAAAGTGTCGTAACCTGGGGGTAGCGGCTGCCAACAAAACATTTAGAAAGGGCAGCCGCACCAAAACATAGCAGAAGCAAAGGTACAAAAAAAATGAGAAGCAAAACAACGATTTCACCCTCCTTCGAACGCCCAAGAAAGTAGCTCTTTGCTTTGGTACGTTAAGATACAAAAAGTCGCAATGGACTTTTTCTTCCGCAGTCGCCCAACATCATCTTAAATGTTCCAAACATTTCGGAAAGCCACAGAAAAGGGGAAATAAAAAAATAAACTCGAAGAACTCAAGATTTTTTTATTAATTTTCTAAATTTTTAATTTTTTTTTTTTTTTTTTTTTTGTAAAGCTTTCATTCCGACAGCTCTTTTTTTGCGAGTTGTTGACCAGACAGGTATCAGCAACCTGTGCAATCACGTATCAGCATCAACTTTCTTTTCTGGGAAAGAGGCATACGAAGATAGCCAAAACTGCACCAATCCACAAAAAGACACTATTCAAGATGAGTAGTGATGGCAGTTCATCGGAAGTTGGAACTTCAGGGCTCACAAAGCGATAAATGACACCTGAGAGTCCCTGAAAGCAACGGGCCAGATTGAGAGTGTTGCTCATGTTACTGGCACCGTGATTGTAAGATAACACAAGTGGAATACAAATGTTCATCACTCCTGCGGCCAAAGAGCCGATGAAAGTGAGAACAGCCAGCTGACAGAAGGCGTTGCAGACGATAGCCAAGACAGCACACAAAGCGCAGGTTGCCAGGGCAAAAGCGTACTCGGAAGTACGCCGGAAAGGAGACTTGGAGGCGAAAATGCCGTATATCAGTCTAGCGGAAAGATCAGCCAACTGTACGAGAAGTGTCAGTAGAGAGATACTGTCCGCACTCGCACCAAGACTCTCGGCCCGACCGTTCATCTGCCTCAAGAAATGAGGACTTCCCATGTTTAACGCAAACACAGAAAAAGCCATCGTCAGGAACTGTGGCCGACGCAGATATCGCAGAGCCATCAGTTCCGCAATCTGGGAACGGGTTCTCCCCCAGAAGGTTTCTTCGCGGACAGGCTCGGTTTGTTCTTTTCGTTCTTCAACCTCAACCTCTTTCTCTTCCAGTGTGAAATGGCTTTCTGGATTGGCGTAAATCATTCCACTCAGAGAGAGAACAAAGAAAGTTCCGGACAACACCAGGAAAGCAGAGTGCAGCCCGAGCACACTGAAAATTGGTTCCAGTATGTAGGGCATAACCATAGCTCCCAGACATCCACCTGAGAGTGCGATCGACATAGCTGTGGGCTCTCTGGTAGTGAAGAACTTACCGGTACATCCCACTGCCGCAGTGATCACAAAAGATGATCCCAATCCAACGCACACTCCGAGGCTCCCGATCAGATAAGCAGCCGAAGTTGCAAAGTAGCTGGTCAAGAAGCCGAGCGCGCAGATGATGCTGCCAACAGACACCATCGGCCCGTTGCCGAAACGAGCCACCAGCGCGCTGCTGAATGGAGAACATATGAGGGACAATGTCCCGATACGCCCAGAAATCCAGGAGGCTTCCATCGGGGAGGTATCAGGAAATTCCTCCATTATAGCAGCTCTCCAAACGGCGAAAGATTTCAAAAAGCCCGTCAGCAGAAAGGTGACCACAAAGGTCATGACGGATACCAACCATCCGTATCCACCATCAGGAGCGACGCGTTCACTTACAGTAACCCTTGGTTCGTTCAAGTCGATTACCGTGAAAGTGTCCAGCCAGGCTGAATTGCCACAACGAACGACATCGATGACGACGTTCTTGGCATCATGGCCCGAAACAGTCTTACCACCAACGAAAGACATGATTATTACCACGAATCCGTTAATACGAATCCACCGATAACTTGATGGAAAATTAAAAAGGTCGACTCCCGGCCGCAAAACGAGTAAACGATAAATCGAGTAGACGAGGAACAGCGAGGAGCCGAGGGCGAGCGCGCGAGAAACAGATCCTTATATACCCTCGTGGCGAAAAATTTCTCCGAAATAATTGGAATATTCCGAGAATTTTTTCCAAAATTCGCTATAACATTTCAATGCAAGCCTCCAGTGCAACTAGTCGAAAAAATACCTAGAAATTTAGAGTAATTCCGAGAAATTTTACAAACTTTTATCCAACCCAAGGTACCAATGCAGACGACATCAAGTGATAGAATTTTAAACGAGAATATGTTTGTAGATTGACACTGAGGTTTCACATGGTTCAAATAATTATGTAAATACAGCTAATGTGTGAATGGGAAAACAAAGTTGTTCACCTCCATGTGTAAACACCAGCACGAAACATTTCAAATATCAGTTTACGTGTCAAAGTGTCGTAACCTGGGGGTAGCGGCTGCCAACAAAACATTTAGAAAGGGCAGCCGCACCAAAACATAGCAGAAGCAAAGGTACAAAAAAAAGGAGAAGCAAAACAACGATTTCACCCTCCTTCGAACGCCCAAGAAAGTAGCTCTTTGCTTTGGTACGTTAAGATACAAAAAGTCGCAATGGACTTTTTCTTCCGCAGTCGCCCAACATCATCTTAAATGTTCCAAACATTTCGGAAAGCCACAGAAAAGGGGAAATAAAAAAATAAACTCGAAGAACTCAAGATTTTTTTATTAATTTTCTAAATTTTTAATTTTTTTTAATTTTTTTTTTTTTTTTTTTTTGTAAAGCTTTCATTCCGACAGCTCTTTTTTTGCGAGTTGTTGACCAGACAGGTATCAGCAACCTGTGCAATCACGTATCAGCATCAACTTTCTTTTCTGGGAAAGAGGCATACGAAGATAGCCAAAACTGCACCAATCCACAAAAAGACACTATTCAAGATGAGTAGTGATGGCAGTTCATCGGAAGTTGGAACTTCAGGGCTCACAAAGCGATAAATGACACCTGAGAGTCCCTGAAAGCAACGGGCCAGATTGAGAGTGTTGCTCATGTTACTGGCACCATGATTGTAAGATAACACAAGTGGAATACAAATGTTCATCACTCCTGCGGCCAAAGAGCCGATGAAAGTGAGAACAGCCAGCTGCCAGAAGGCGTTGCAGACGATAGCCAAGACAGCACACAAAGCGCAGGTTGCCAGGGCAAAAGCGTACTCGGAAGTACGCCGGAAAGGAGACTTGGAGGCGAAAATGCCGTATATCAGTCTAGCGGAAAGATCAGCCAACTGTACGAGAAGTGTCAGTAGAGAGATACTGTCCGCACTCGCACCAAGACTCTCGGCCCGACCGTTCATCTGTCTCAAGAAATGAGGACTTCCCATGTTTAACGCAAACACAGAAAAAGCCATCGTCAGGAACTGTGGCCGACGCAGATATCGCAGAGCCATCAGTTCCGCAATCTGGGAACGGGTTCTCCCCCAGAAGGTTCCTTCGCGGACAGGCTCGGTTCGTTCTTTTCGTTCTTCAACCTCAACCTCCTTCTCTTCCAGTGTGAAATGACTTTCTGGATTGGCGTAAATCATTCCACTCAGAGAGAGAACAAAGAAAGTTCCGGACAACACCAGGAAAGCAGAGTGCAGCCCGAGCACACTGAAAATTGGTTCCAGTATGTAGGGCATAACGATAGCTCCCAGACATCCACCTGAGAGTGCGATCGACATAGCTGTGGGCTCTCTGGTAGTGAAGAACTTACCGGTACATCCCACTGCCGCAGTGATCACAAAAGATGATCCCAATCCAACGCACACTCCGAGGCTCCCGATCAGATAAGCAGCCGAAGTTGCAAAGTAGCTGGTCAAGAAGCCGAGCGCGCAGATGATGCTGCCAACAGACACCATCGGCCCGTTGCCGAAACGAGCCACCAGCGCGCTGCTGAATGGAGAACATATGAGGGACAATGTCCCGATACGCCCAGAAATCCAGGAGGCTTCCATCGGGGAGGTATCAGGAAATTCCTCCATTATAGCAGCTCTCCAAACGGCGAAAGATTTCAAAAAGCCCGTCAGCAGAAAGGTGACCACAAAGGTCATGACGGATACCAACCATCCGTATCCACCATCAGGAGCGACGCGTTCACTTACAGTAACCCTTGGTTCGTTCAAGTCGATTACCGTGAAAGTATCCAGCCAGGCTGAATTGCCACAACGAACGACATCGATGACGACGTTCTTGGCATCACGGCCCGAAACAGCCTTACCCCCAACGAAAGACATGATTATTACCACGAATCCGTTAATACGAATCCACCGATAACTTGATGGAAAATTAAAAAGGTCGACTCCCGGCCGCAAAACGAGTAAACGATAAATCGAGTAAACGAGGAACAGCGAGGAGCCGAGGGCGAGCGCGCGAGAAACAGATCCTTATATACCCTCGTGGCGAAAAATTTCTCCGAAATAATTGGAAAATTCCGAGAATTTTTTCCAAAATTCGCTATAACATTTCAATGCAAGCCTCCAGTGCAACTAGTCGAAAAAATACCTAGAAATTTAGAGTAATTCCGAGAAATTTTACAAACTTTTATCCAACCCAAGGTACCAATGCAGACGACATCAAGTGATAGAATTTTAAACGAGAATATGTTTGTATATTGACACTGAGGTTTCACATGGTTCAAATAATTATGTAAATACAGCTAATGTGTGAATGGGAAAACAAAGTTGTTCACCTCCATGTGTAAACACCAGCACGAAACATTTCAAATATCAGTTTACGTGTCAAAGTGTCGTAACCTGGGGGTAGCGGCTGCCAACAAAACATTTAGAAAGGGCAGCCGCACCAAAACATAGCAGAAGCAAAGGTACAAAAAAAATGAGAAGCAAAACAACGATTTCACCCTCCTTCGAACGCCCAAGAAAGTAGCTCTTTGCTTTGGTACGTTAAGATACAAAAAGTCGCAATGGACTTTTTCTTCCGCAGTCGCCCAACATCATCTTAAATGTTCCAAACATTTCGGAAAGCCACAGAAAAGGGGAAATAAAAAAATAAACTCGAAGAACTCAAGATTTTTTTATTAATTTTCTAAATTTTTAATTTTTTTTAATTTTTTTTTTTTTTTTTTTTTTTTTTGTAAAGCTTTCATTCCGACAGCTCTTTTTTTGCGAGTTGTTGACCAGACAGGTATCAGCAACCTGTGCAATCACGTATCAGCATCAACTTTCTTTTCTGGGAAAGAGGCATACGAAGATAGCCAAAACTGCACCAATCCACAAAAAGACACTATTCAAGATGAGTAGTGATGGCAGTTCATCGGAAGTTGGAACTTCAGGGCTCACAAAGCGATAAATGACACCTGAGAGTCCCTGAAAGCAACGGGCCAGATTGAGAGTGTTGCTCATGTTACTGGCACCGTGATTGTAAGATAACACAAGTGGAATACAAATGTTCATCACTCCTGCGGCCAAAGAGCCGATGAAAGTGAGAACAGCCAGCTGACAGAAGGCGTTGCAGACGATAGCCAAGACAGCACACAAAGCGCAGGTTGCCAGGGCAAAAGCGTACTCGGAAGTACGCCGGAAAGGAGACTTGGAGGCGAAAATGCCGTATATCAGTCTAGCGGAAAGATCAGCCAACTGTACGAGAAGTGTCAGTAGAGAGATACTGTCCGCACTCGCACCAAGACTCTCGGCCCGACCGTTCATCTGCCTCAAGAAATGAGGACTTCCCATGTTTAACGCAAACACAGAAAAAGCCATCGTCAGGAACTGTGGCCGACGCAGATATCGCAGAGCCATCAGTTCCGCAATCTGGGAACGGGTTCTCCCCCAGAAGGTTCCTTCGCGGACAGGCTCGGTTTGTTCTTTTCGTTCTTCAACCTCAACCTCTTTCTCTTCCAGTGTGAAATGGCTTTCTGGATTGGCGTAAATCATTCCACTCAGAGAGAGAACAAAGAAAGTTCCGGACAACACCAGGAAAGCAGAGTGCAGCCCGAGCACACTGAAAATTGGTTCCAGTATGTAGGGCATAACCATAGCTCCCAGACATCCACCTGAGAGTGCGATCGACATAGCTGTGGGCTCTCTGGTAGTGAAGAACTTACCGGTACATCCCACTGCCGCAGTGATCACAAAAGATGATCCCAATCCAACGCACACTCCGAGGCTCCCGATCAGATAAGCAGCCGAAGTTGCAAAGTAGCTGGTCAAGAAGCCGAGCGCGCAGATGATGCTGCCAACAGACACCATCGGCCCGTTGCCGAAACGAGCCACCAGCGCGCTGCTGAATGGAGAACATATGAGGGACAATGTCCCGATACGCCCAGAAATCCAGGAGGCTTCCATCGGGGAGGTATCAGGAAATTCCTCCATTATAGCAGCTCTCCAAACGGCGAAAGATTTCAAAAAGCCCGTCAGCAGAAAGGTGACCACAAAGGTCATGACGGATACCAACCATCCGTATCCACCATCAGGAGCGACGCGTTCACTTACAGTAACCCTTGGTTCGTTCAAGTCGATTACCGTGAAAGTGTCCAGCCAGGCTGAATTGCCACAACGAACGACATCGATGACGACGTTCTTGGCATCATGGCCCGAAACAGTCTTACCACCAACGAAAGACATGATTATTACCACGAATCCGTTAATACGAATCCACCGATAACTTGATGGAAAATTAAAAAGGTCGACTCCCGGCCGCAAAACGAGTAAACGATAAATCGAGTAGACGAGGAACAGCGAGGAGCCGAGGGCGAGCGCGCGAGAAACAGATCCTTATATACCCTCGTGGCGAAAAATTTCTCCGAAATAATTGGAATATTCCGAGAATTTTTTCCAAAATTCGCTATAACATTTCAATGCAAGCCTCCAGTGCAACTAGTCGAAAAAATACCTAGAAATTTAGAGTAATTCCGAGAAATTTTACAAACTTTTATCCAACCCAAGGTACCAATGCAGACGACATCAAGTGATAGAATTTTAAACGAGAATATGTTTGTAGATTGACACTGAGGTTTCACATGGTTCAAATAATTATGTAAATACAGCTAATGTGTGAATGGGAAAACAAAGTTGTTCACCTCCATGTGTAAACACCAGCACGAAACATTTCAAATATCAGTTTACGTGTCAAAGTGTCGTAACCTGGGGGTAGCGGCTGCCAACAAAACATTTAGAAAGGGCAGCCGCACCAAAACATAGCAGAAGCAAAGGTACAAAAAAAAGGAGAAGCAAAACAACGATTTCACCCTCCTTCGAACGCCCAAGAAAGTAGCTCTTTGCTTTGGTACGTTAAGATACAAAAAGTCGCAATGGACTTTTTCTCCCGCAGTCGCCCAACATCATCTTAAATGTTCCAAACATTTCGGAAAGCCACAGAAAAGGGGAAATAAAAAAATAAACTCGAAGAACTGAAGATTTTTTTATTAATTTTCTAAATTTTTAATTTTTTTTAATTTTTTTTTTTTTTTTTTTTGTAAAGCTTTCATTCCGACAGCTCTTTTTTTGCGAGTTGTTGACCAGACAGGTATCAGCAACCTGTGCAATCACGTATCAGCATCAACTTTCTTTTCTGGGAAAGAGGCATACGAAGATAGCCAAAACTGCACCAATCCACAAAAAGACACTATTCAAGATGAGTAGTGATGGCAGTTCATCGGAAGTTGGAACTTCAGGGCTCACAAAGCGATAAATGACACCTGAGAGTCCCTGAAAGCAACGGGCCAGATTGAGAGTGTTGCTCATGTTACTGGCACCATGATTGTAAGATAACACAAGTGGAATACAAATGTTCATCACTCCTGCGGCCAAAGAGCCGATGAAAGTGAGAACAGCCAGCTGCCAGAAGGCGTTGCAGACGATAGCCAAGACAGCACACAAAGCGCAGGTTGCCAGGGCAAAAGCGTACTCGGAAGTACGCCGGAAAGGAGACTTGGAGGCGAAAATGCCGTATATCAGTCTAGCGGAAAGATCAGCCAACTGTACGAGAAGTGTCAGTAGAGAGATACTGTCCGCACTCGCACCAAGACTCTCGGCCCGACCGTTCATCTGTCTCAAGAAATGAGGACTTCCCATGTTTAACGCAAACACAGAAAAAGCCATCGTCAGGAACTGTGGCCGACGCAGATATCGCAGAGCCATCAGTTCCGCAATCTGGGAACGGGTTCTCCCCCAGAAGGTTCCTTCGCGGACAGGCTCGGTTCGTTCTTTTCGTTCTTCAACCTCAACCTCTTTCTCTTCCAGTGTGAAATGACTTTCTGGATTGGCGTAAATCATTCCACTCAGAGAGAGAACAAAGAAAGTTCCGGACAACACCAGGAAAGCAGAGTGCAGCCCGAGCACACTGAAAATTGGTTCCAGTATGTAGGGCATAACGATAGCTCCCAGACATCCACCTGAGAGTGCGATCGACATAGCTGTGGGCTCTCTGGTAGTGAAGAACTTACCGGTACATCCCACTGCCGCAGTGATCACAAAAGATGATCCCAATCCAACGCACACTCCGAGGCTCCCGATCAGATAAGCAGCCGAAGTTGCAAAGTAGCTGGTCAAGAAGCCGAGCGCGCAGATGATGCTGCCAACAGACACCATCGGCCCGTTGCCGAAACGAGCCACCAGCGCGCTGCTGAATGGAGAACATATGAGGGACAATGTCCCGATACGCCCAGAAATCCAGGAGGCTTCCATCGGGGAGGTATCAGGAAATTCCTCCATTATAGCAGCTCTCCAAACGGCGAAAGATTTCAAAAAGCCCGTCAGCAGAAAGGTGACCACAAAGGTCATGACGGATACCAACCATCCGTATCCACCATCAGGAGCGACGCGTTCACTTACAGTAACCCTTGGTTCGTTCAAGTCGATTACCGTGAAAGTGTCCAGCCAGGCTGAATTGCCACAACGAACGACATCGATGACGACGTTCTTGGCATCATGGCCCGAAACAGCCTTACCACCAACGAAAGACATGATTATTACCACGAATCCGTTAATACGAATCCACCGATAACTTGATGGAAAATTAAAAAGGTCGACTCCCGGCCGCAAAACGAGTAAACGATAAATCGAGTAAACGAGGAACAGCGAGGAGCCGAGGGCGACCGCGCGAGAAACAGATCCTTATATACCCTCGTGGCGAAAAATTTCTCCGAAATAATTGGAATATTCCGAGAATTTTTTCCAAAATTCGCTATAACATTTCAATGCAAGCCTCCAGTGCAACTAGTCGAAAAAATACCTAGAAATTTAGAGTAATTCCGAGAAATTTTACAAACTTTTATCCAACCCAAGGTACCAATGCAGACGACATCAAGTGATAGAATTTTAAACGAGAATATGTTTGTAGATTGACACTGAGGTTTCACATGGTTCAAATAATTATGTAAATACAGCTAATGTGTGAATGGGAAAACAAAGTTGTTCACCTCCATGTGTAAACACCAGCACGAAACATTTCAAATATCAGTTTACGTGTCAAAGTGTCGTAACCTGGGGGTAGCGGCTGCCAACAAAACATTTAGAAAGGGCAGCCGCACCAAAACATAGCAGAAGCAAAGGTACAAAAAAAAGGAGAAGCAAAACAACGATTTCACCTTCCTTCGAACGCCCAAGAAAGTAGCTCTTTGCTTTGGTACGTTAAGATACAAAAAGTCGCAATGGACTTTTTCTTCCGCAGTCGCCCAACATCATCTTAAATGTTCCAAACATTTCGGAAAGCCACAGAAAAGGGGAAATAAAAAAATAAACTCGAAGAACTCAAGATTTTTTTATTAATTTTCTAAATTTTTAATTTTTTTTAATTTTTTTTTTTTTTTTTTTGTAAAGCTTTCATTCCGACAGCTCTTTTTTTGCGAGTTGTTGACCAGACAGGTATCAGCAACCTGTGCAATCACGTATCAGCATCAACTTTCTTTTCTGGGAAAGAGGCATACGAAGATAGCCAAAACTGCACCAATCCACAAAAAGACACTATTCAAGATGAGTAGTGATGGCAGTTCATCGGAAGTTGGAACTTCAGGGCTCACAAAGCGATAAATGACACCTGAGAGTCCCTGAAAGCAACGGGCCAGATTGAGAGTGTTGCTCATGTTACTGGCACCATGATTGTAAGATAACACAAGTGGAATACAAATGTTCATCACTCCTGCGGCCAAAGAGCCGATGAAAGTGAGAACAGCCAGCTGCCAGAAGGCGTTGCAGACGATAGCCAAGACAGCACACAAAGCGCAGGTTGCCAGGGCAAAAGCGTACTCGGAAGTACGCCGGAAAGGAGACTTGGAGGCGAAAATGCCGTATATCAGTCTAGCGGAAAGATCAGCCAACTGTACGAGAAGTGTCAGTAGAGAGATACTGTCCGCACTCGCACCAAGACTCTCGGCCCGACCGTTCATCTGTCTCAAGAAATGAGGACTTCCCATGTTTAACGCAAACACAGAAAAAGCCATCGTCAGGAACTGTGGCCGACGCAGATATCGCAGAGCCATCAGTTCCGCAATCTGGGAACGGGTTCTCCCCCAGAAGGTTCCTTCGCGGACAGGCTCGGTTCGTTCTTTTCGTTCTTCAACCTCAACCTCTTTCTCTTCCAGTGTGAAATGACTTTCTGGATTGGCGTAAATCATTCCACTCAGAGAGAGAACAAAGAAAGTTCCGGACAACACCAGGAAAGCAGAGTGCAGCCCGAGCACACTGAAAATTGGTTCCAGTATGTAGGGCATAACGATAGCTCCCAGACATCCACCTGAGAGTGCGATCGACATAGCTGTGGGCTCTCTGGTAGTGAAGAACTTACCGGTACATCCCACTGCCGCAGTGATCACAAAAGATGATCCCAATCCAACGCACACTCCGAGGCTCCCGATCAGATAAGCAGCCGAAGTTGCAAAGTAGCTGGTCAAGAAGCCGAGCGCGCAGATGATGCTGCCAACAGACACCATCGGCCCGTTGCCGAAACGAGCCACCAGCGCGCTGCTGAATGGAGAACATATGAGGGACAATGTCCCGATACGCCCAGAAATCCAGGAGGCTTCCATCGGGGAGGTATCAGGAAATTCCTCCATTATAGCAGCTCTCCAAACGGCGAAAGATTTCAAAAAGCCCGTCAGCAGAAAGGTGACCACAAAGGTCATGACGGATACCAACCATCCGTATCCACCATCAGGAGCGACGCGTTCACTTACAGTAACCCTTGGTTCGTTCAAGTCGATTACCGTGAAAGTGTCCAGCCAGGCTGAATTGCCACAACGAACGACATCGATGACGACGTTCTTGGCATCATGGCCCGAAACAGCCTTACCACCAACGAAAGACATGATTATTACCACGAATCCGTTAATACGAATCCACCGATAACTTGATGGAAAATTAAAAAGGTCGACTCCCGGCCGCAAAACGAGTAAACGATAAATCGAGTAAACGAGGAACAGCGAGGAGCCGAGGGCGACCGCGCGAGAAACAGATCCTTATATACCCTCGTGGCGAAAAATTTCTCCGAAATAATTGGAATATTCCGAGAATTTTTTCCAAAATTCGCTATAACATTTCAATGCAAGCCTCCAGTGCAACTAGTCGAAAAAATACCTAGAAATTTAGAGTAATTCCGAGAAATTTTACAAACTTTTATCCAACCCAAGGTACCAATGCAGACGACATCAAGTGATAGAATTTTAAACGAGAATATGTTTGTAGATTGACACTGAGGTTTCACATGGTTCAAATAATTATGTAAATACAGCTAATGTGTGAATGGGAAAACAAAGTTGTTCACCTCCATGTGTAAACACCAGCACGAAACATTTCAAATATCAGTTTACGTGTCAAAGTGTCGTAACCTGGGGGTAGCGGCTGCCAACAAAACATTTAGAAAGGGCAGCCGCACCAAAACATAGCAGAAGCAAAGGTACAAAAAAAATGAGAAGCAAAACAACGATTTCACCCTCCTTCGAACGCCCAAGAAAGTAGCTCTTTGCTTTGGTACGTTAAGATACAAAAAGTCGCAATGGACTTTTTCTTCCGCAGTCGCCCAACATCATCTTAAATGTTCCAAACATTTCGGAAAGCCACAGAAAAGGGGAAATAAAAAAATAAACTCGAAGAACTCAAGATTTTTTTATTAATTTTCTAAATTTTTAATTTTTTTTAATTTTTTTTTTTTTTTTTTTTGTAAAGCTTTCATTCCGACAGCTCTTTTTTTGCGAGTTGTTGACCAGACAGGTATCAGCAACCTGTGCAATCACGTATCAGCATCAACTTTCTTTTCTGGGAAAGAGGCATACGAAGATAGCCAAAACTGCACCAATCCACAAAAAGACACTATTCAAGATGAGTAGTGATGGCAGTTCATCGGAAGTTGGAACTTCAGGGCTCACAAAGCGATAAATGACACCTGAGAGTCCCTGAAAGCAACGGGCCAGATTGAGAGTGTTGCTCATGTTACTGGCACCGTGATTGTAAGATAACACAAGTGGAATACAAATGTTCATCACTCCTGCGGCCAAAGAGCCGATGAAAGTGAGAACAGCCAGCTGCCAGAAGGCGTTGCAGACGATAGCCAAGATAGCACACAAAGCGCAGGTTGCCAGGGCAAAAGCGTACTCGGAAGTACGCCGGAAAGGAGACTTGGAGGCGAAAATGCCGTATATCAGTCTAGCGGAAAGATCAGCCAACTGTACGAGAAGTGTCAGTAGAGAGATACTGTCCGCACTCGCACCAAGACTCTCGGCCCGACCGTTCATCTGTCTCAAGAAATGAGGACTTCCCATGTTTAACGCAAACACAGAAAAAGCCATCGTCAGGAACTGTGGCCGACGCAGATATCGCAGAGCCATCAGTTCCGCAATCTGGGAACGGGTTCTCCCCCAGAAGGTTCCTTCGCGGACAGGCTCGGTTCGTTCTTTTCGTTCTTCAACCTCAACCTCTTTCTCTTCCAGTGTGAAATGGCTTTCTGGATTGGCGTAAATCATTCCACTCAGAGAGAGAACAAAGAAAGTTCCGGACAACACCAGGAAAGCAGAGTGCAGCCCGAGCACACTGAAAATTGGTTCCAGTATGTAGGGCATAACCATAGCTCCCAGACATCCACCTGAGAGTGCGATCGACATAGCTGTGGGCTCTCTGGTAGTGAAGAACTTACCGGTACATCCCACTGCCGCAGTGATCACAAAAGATGATCCCAATCCAACGCACACTCCGAGGCTCCCGATCAGATAAGCAGCCGAAGTTGCAAAGTAGCTGGTCAAGAAGCCGAGCGCGCAGATGATGCTGCCAACAGACACCATCGGCCCGTTGCCGAAACGAGCCACCAGCGCGCTGCTGAATGGAGAACATATGAGGGACAATGTCCCGATACGCCCAGAAATCCAGGAGGCTTCCATCGGGGAGGTATCAGGAAATTCCTCCATTATAGCAGCTCTCCAAACGGCGAAAGATTTCAAAAAGCCCGTCAGCAGAAAGGTGACCACAAAGGTCATGACGGATACCAACCATCCGTATCCACCATCAGGAGCGACGCGTTCACTTACAGTAACCCTTGGTTCGTTCAAGTCGATTACCGTGAAAGTGTCCAGCCAGGCTGAATTGCCACAACGAACGACATCGATGACGACGTTCTTGGCATCACGGCCCGAAACAGCCTTACCACCAACGAAAGACATGATTATTACCACGAATCCGTTAATACGAATCCACCGATAACTTGATGGAAAATTAAAAAGGTCGACTCCCGGCCGCAAAACGAGTAAACGATAAATCGAGTAAACGAGGAACAGCGAGGAGCCGAGGGCGAGCGCGCGAGAAACAGATCCTTATATACCCTCGTGGCGAAAAATTTCTCCGAAATAATTGGAAAATTCCGAGAATTTTTTCCAAAATTCGCTATAACATTTCAATGCAAGCCTCCAGTGCAACTAGTCGAAAAAATACCTAGAAATTTAGAGTAATTCCGAGAAATTTTACAAACTTTTATCCAACCCAAGGTACCAATGCAGACGACATCAAGTGATAGAATTTTAAACGAGAATATGTTTGTATATTGACACTGAGGTTTCACATGGTTCAAATAATTATGTAAATACAGCTAATGTGTGAATGGGAAAACAAAGTTGTTCACCTCCATGTGTAAACACCAGCACGAAACATTTCAAATATCAGTTTACGTGTCAAAGTGTCGTAACCTGGGGGTAGCGGCTGCCAACAAAACATTTAGAAAGGGCAGCCGCACCAAAACATAGCAGAAGCAAAGGTACAAAAAAAATGAGAAGCAAAACAACGATTTCACCCTCCTTCGAACGCCCAAGAAAGTAGCTCTTTGCTTTGGTACGTTAAGATACAAAAAGTCGCAATGGACTTTTTCTTCCGCAGTCGCCCAACATCATCTTAAATGTTCCAAACATTTCGGAAAGCCACAGAAAAGGGGAAATAAAAAAATAAACTCGAAGAACTCAAGATTTTTTTATTAATTTTCTAAATTTTTAATTTTTTTTAATTTTTTTTTTTTTTTTTGTAAAGCTTTCATTCCGACAGCTCTTTTTTTGCGAGTTGTTGACCAGACAGGTATCAGCAACCTGTGCAATCACGTATCAGCATCAACTTTCTTTTCTGGGAAAGAGGCATACGAAGATAGCCAAAACTGCACCAATCCACAAAAAGACACTATTCAAGATGAGTAGTGATGGCAGTTCATCGGAAGTTGGAACTTCAGGGCTCACAAAGCGATAAATGACACCTGAGAGTCCCTGAAAGCAACGGGCCAGATTGAGAGTGTTGCTCATGTTACTGGCACCGTGATTGTAAGATAACACAAGTGGAATACAAATGTTCATCACTCCTGCGGCCAAAGAGCCGATGAAAGTGAGAACAGCCAGCTGCCAGAAGGCGTTGCAGACGATAGCCAAGACAGCACACAAAGCGCAGGTTGCCAGGGCAAAAGCGTACTCGGAAGTACGCCGGAAAGGAGACTTGGAGGCGAAAATGCCGTATATCAGTCTAGCGGAAAGATCAGCCAACTGTACGAGAAGTGTCAGTAGAGAGATACTGTCCGCACTCGCACCAAGACTCTCGGCCCGACCGTTCATCTGTCTCAAGAAATGAGGACTTCCCATGTTTAACGCAAACACAGAAAAAGCCATCGTCAGGAACTGTGGCCGACGCAGATATCGCAGAGCCATCAGTTCCGCAATCTGGGAACGGGTTCTCCCCCAGAAGGTTCCTTCGCGGACAGGCTCGGTTCGTTCTTTTCGTTCTTCAACCTCAACCTCTTTCTCTTCCAGTGTGAAATGACTTTCTGGATTGGCGTAAATCATTCCACTCAGAGAGAGAACAAAGAAAGTTCCGGACAACACCAGGAAAGCAGAGTGCAGCCCGAGCACACTGAAAATTGGTTCCAGTATGTAGGGCATAACGATAGCTCCCAGACATCCACCTGAGAGTGCGATCGACATAGCTGTGGCTCTCTGGTAGTGAAGAACTTACCGGTACATCCCACTGCCGCAGTGATCACAAAAGATGATCCCAATCCAACGCACACTCCGAGGCTCCCGATCAGATAAGCAGCCGAAGTTGCAAAGTAGCTGGTCAAGAAGCCGAGCGCGCAGATGATGCTGCCAACAGACACCATCGGCCCGTTGCCGAAACGAGCCACCAGCGCGCTGCTGAATGGAGAACGATACGCCCAGAAATCCAGGAGGCTTCCATCGGGGAGGTATCAGGAAATTCCTCCATTATAGCAGCTCTCCAAACGGCGAAAGATTTCAAAAAGCCCGTCAGCAGAAAGGTGACCACAAAGGTCATGACGGATACCAACCATCCGTATCCACCATCATTAGCGACGCGTTCACTTACAGTAACCCTTGGTTCGTTCAAGTCGATTACCGTGAAAGTGTCCAGCCAGGCTGAATTGCCACAACGAACGACATCGATGACGACGTTCTTGGCATCACGGCCCGAAACAGCCTTACCACCAACGAAAGACATGATTATTACCACGAATCCGTTAATACGAATCCACCGATAACTTGATGGAAAATTAAAAAGGTCGACTCCCGGCCGCAAAACGAGTAAACGATAAATCGAGTAAACGAGGAACAGCGAGGAGCCGAGGGCGACCGCGCGAGAAACAGATCCTTATATACCCTCGTGGCGAAAAATTTCTCCGAAATAATTGGAATATTCCGAGAATTTTTTCCAAAATTCGCTATAACATTTCAATGCAAGCCTCCAGTGCAACTAGTCGAAAAAATACCTAGAAATTTAGAGTAATTCCGAGAAATTTTACAAACTTTTATCCAACCCAAGGTACCAATGCAGACGACATCAAGTGATAGAATTTTAAACGAGAATATGTTTGTAGATTGACACTGAGGTTTCACATGGTTCAAATAATTATGTAAATACAGCTAATGTGTGAATGGGAAAACAAAGTTGTTCACCTCCATGTGTAAACACCAGCACGAAACATTTCAAATATCAGTTTACGTGTCAAAGTGTCGTAACCTGGGGGTAGCGGCTGCCAACAAAACATTTAGAAAGGGCAGCCGCACCAAAACATAGCAGAAGCAAAGGTACAAAAAAAAGGAGAAGCAAAACAACGATTTCACCCTCCTTCGAACGCCCAAGAAAGTAGCTCTTTGCTTTGGTACGTTAAGATGCAAAAAGTCGCAATGGACTTTTTCTTCCGCAGTCGCCCAACATCATCTTAAATGTTCCAAACATTTCGGAAAGCCACAGAAAAGGGGAAATAAAAAAATAAACTCGAAGAACTCAAGATTTTTTTATTAATTTTCTAAATTTTTAATTTTTTTTAATTTTTTTTTTTTTTTTTTGTAAAGCTTTCATTCCGACAGCTCTTTTTTTGCGAGTTGTTGACCAGACAGGTATCAGCAACCTGTGCAATCACGTATCAGCATCAACTTTCTTTTCTGGGAAAGAGGCATACGAAGATAGCCAAAACTGCACCAATCCACAAAAAGACACTATTCAAGATGAGTAGTGATGGCAGTTCATCGGAAGTTGGAACTTCAGGGCTCACAAAGCGATATATCACAGAAAAAAAGAAAGAAAAAAACTCACATATACACTGCAAGGTCAGGGAATAATTATGCCGGGAACTGACTGCGAGTAGGCGGGTGCGAATGATCTCATCAGCTCAACACACACAGCGTTTAGCACATGCGGATGCTTTTTTTTTATGTCACGTGACATTCGGGCTTGTCTAAATTATTTTACGCCAAGCTGAATTTGCTACGGTTAGCGTTCTAATTCGCGTTCATGGATTGCCTTTTGTAATAACATTTTTCAAGTAATGGAATTTTTTTTTGCAATATTTGCCGTTTGAAATAATTTGGGAGTTAAAGTAAGACCTAAAAGCTTACCAATTTTTGACCACGCTTACAATTAATTCATGACCAAATCTCATAAATTAAAAATTTAAAACTAAATTTCCCATTAATGTAAATTAATTATCTCAGTTTAATCACAAAGTAATTAATAATTATAATTTTGGGAAGTGCCATGTGCCAAAAGAAAATAAGGAAAAATCATATTTTCTCCCTGTTTTAAGAAATCCATTTCTATTCATGGTCAGAAAAAAAAATTCGGATAGGAAATCGGAATAAAATTTCTGAAAACTTAATTTTTCATAAATAATAAGAAATCAAATTTCATTGTGAGCAAATTTTGAAAATATCAAGATGTGTGTGCGCATTTGCTACGGTTCCATCGTAATTAAGCGGTTCTGCATTATTGACATGTTGTAGGATTATGAAGGTGCTTTTCAAAGTTGTCCTATATAGGAGGTGTTCGAGTTGACATGGTGTGTGTAAACGAACGGAAAAATTATTCCGACCTTCCGACCTACACGCGTTTGAAAGACCTAGGCAGGAGTTCTTTAAACTTTCGCCACTCGCGCCATCGCAGAAGCGACGTATACATTCGGGAACCTCTGTTTTTGGGGCACAGATCAAAAGGCAAGAGGGATTTTCAGAACATTTCTGATTTACTAACTTCTGAAAAACAATCGTTTAGTTTGTTAAAAACAGCCATAAGCTACTCCAGCGGTTCAGAAGGGGGGGGGGGGCCACAAGGAATTCTACTGAAATTGGCTGCCCCTACGAACTTGCTACCCGGCCCGCTTAACCCCCGTACATACGGCACCAGGGCCTAGGAAGGAGCAGGCGGTGCGAAATGCTTGCTTGCCCCGGCTGAACAAGCATGTAGTTGTGGCCCAGCGCCTCACTGTATGTATGTTGTAAGGTTTACACAGTGCCGGTATGTACAGTGCCGCAGCTACATACTTTCTTAGCTGCTGCAAGCGCACTCTTGGCGTCCCCGTGTAGGAAGCGGCTAGAAGGAGTGGGGAAAGGGGGAATTCGACGCCCCATCTACTTCAGCCCCCAGACAACAGACCCGATCTCCCTGTTTGCGGATCTTTGTGGGTATATAAATCAAAAGCTGCTTAAAAAGCAACGGTAGATATGAAAATTGGGTGTAGAAAATCTGAGTGTCTGAAATTGTCTTCGATCTTACCCGCATACAGCGTTTTGTCGTGGCGGGTTTTTTTCGTTGCAAAAGCACACAAACGAGCACATTCACACACGATACAAAAATAAATCCAAAAAAAGATTAGAGTAATTAATCCAAAACACGCACAACGCAGCTTTTAGGGACATACATTCGAATCCCGTTATAAGGAACTCCAAGAGACCGTAGCAATCACTTCGTTATAAAGGAATTCCAGGGTTTTGTAATGTTCCTATGTTAATTTATCTGAGAAATTAGAAAAGTGTTCGTTAAAACGAGATTTCTGCTATAAAGGTATTCGTTAAAGCGGGATTCGACTGTATTTCTCGGTTCATACGTATTATTTTAATGAATTTTTCAAAAAATTTAACGTGAAATTTGCAAGTATAAAAACTTCTTCTTTGAGATGTCTATTTGTCTGATAATTTCTTATGAATTTATTACAAATGGTCGGGCCCCTGGTAATTTATGCTTTTTGGATGAGGCAGTTTTAAGTTGTTTTGCTAAAACGTTATAAGCGGGATCCAATGCATTTTATTCAAGTATTTTTAAATATATATATTGGTTTTTACGGCGTAATCACGTTATTTTATGAATGTCACTATAACCGAGTTTTACCGTATGCTCATGTAGGAAAGCAAAAAAAAAAAAAAAATATATACTAGTTTGAAAAATTTAGTTTTTTCTTTAGCGGTTTTTTTAATTGGTTATCCGTGAAAGAGCGCCAAGCAAAGAATTAGTTTATTAAATGGAACCCCTGACCATTCCGTTTTCTTGAATTTGTCTCTTCCCCATTTTTCTGGCAACCTGAGAAGAAGAGCAGTTCCTTTGTCCAGTGCCTCCGAAATGCGATAACCCTACTCGTCAAACAACTTAATAGACAATGGGAGACAGCAAACCCGCGTCCACCCGCCTCGCTGATCTGGGCGTTCAAACCTTTCCAATAGATAACCGAAGATTTGCAACCGCCACCAAAAATGTAGATTTTGGACGGGTGGTCGCGGGTAAAAAATATCACTACCACCCGCTAGCGGTTTGCCTGTGAGCTTACAGAATAAACCTATAGATGGACGCTACCCCCCCCCCCCCAATCGCAACCGCCTCGCAGTCAGTTCTGGCGTAACCCTCGAAAACTGAGAGTTTTCGAGGGTTACGGTTCTGGGCCTTAGGTTGGTTGTAAAAATATCATCACGTGATGTATTGGCCGCTAATCTGACACCAGGAGGGGACCTGTGAGTCAAACGTCTGCAGTCTGCATGATTCGGTGAGACTCAAACGACCAAATCTGCGGAAGGCCAAGTACGGGTACCTCATCACGATAGTGCGTAGGCTCGCAGGTGTCAAATTACCTGTCAAAATATCAAATTGCGATACTTACAAAACTAGCCTATTATCCTGTTATTACCATGTGAGGGAGAGTGTTTTTTTTCCTTTTTCCTCGGTTAAGGTATCCGACTACCTTTCTTGTCACTTTTCTTTAAAATGGTTCTGGAGTGAACTTTAAATACATTTTTTGATAGAAAGTGTCTTGAAATGGTCAAAACAGTGACAAATTTTGGTCTATCGATTATAGTTTCTATGAAAAAGTCGTTTTTATGTCAAATATTAGGCAAAATTCATGTGATATTCGAAACACGATTGCAAAAAATTTTATTAATGAAATGCTTTGTGATTTTCACAGTGCATTTAGCTTATGCCGTTGCCGAGATCTCTTCCAGCCCAGCTGCGTGGCAGAGTCTGGAACAAAGTGAGTGTGCATCTAACAGTCTGAGTGTGTAGCTAGTGTTGTGTCAGATATTTCAGTACTGCCATCTATACTTCCCTCACAATTTGTAGTATAGATGGCGGCACTGAAATATCAGACACGACACTAGCTACACACTCAGACTGTTAGATGCACACTCACTTTGTTCCAGACTCTGCCACGGACCTGGGCTGGAAGAGATCTCGGCAACGGGATAAGTCCGGTGGCAGAGACCCTGGCGTTCATTCGTTCAGTGCATTTAGCTAGTAATGTTGCAGGTTATGAACCAAAATTTAAAGGCTTGCATGATATATTCATAAGTTACACCAAAATATGTTTAAGTGCGTGTGAATTTTTTGAAATTTCATCTACATTTTGTCTATAAAACACTGAAATTCAAAAAATATATGTGATAGACCTTAGATTTTGGTTCATAACCTCAACAATATATAGCAAAATATCACATTAAAATTTCGTAAGGATGTAATGCATCAATTTTTACAAATCATGTCACAAAGTCAAGTAAAATGTCAAAAAAATAGCATTCATCGTAAAACACATTTTAAAGTCTTTATTCGCGTATTACTTGTATGTAAAAACGCAACACTAAAGTGAACCTAACTTTGAATCTAAGCATCATATAAACAAAACAAGGCCCGTTTTGGAATCACAACAAATAGGGCTTTTATAAAAAATAAAAAATTAAAATCCATATTTTCTTCCAAAATGGCGTTTTCAACGTAGCCGGATACCTTAAATAATTTGCTTAAGAGGCAACGATTCTAATGTTCCAAAGAAAAGCAGCGATGAAGGCACTTGGGGATGTGATCAATTAATTTGCAATCTATATTTACATCTTTGTATGAACAATGGCAAAAATGCATAATTGTGCATAGAATGGTTACTTCGAAGGGAACACGAAATGAAATAAACAGGTTCTCTCTCTACTCATTCTTCCGTAATAAAATAAGTAGCGGAACCTTTTGAACGTAATAGTATGTTTATAATGTCTCGATATAAATATTGCACTTGAAAATAACAAATTTTCTGCAAACATCTTCTCAGAGCGGGATCTACATTTTAATAATTGGTTAATAAAAGTTGTTTTACCACACGGGGACTGTATGAAAAATTAATTTGTATACGAGTCAGACAAACTTTGCGAGTTTAAGTAAACTGCACGTCATTTGAAAACTTTTTCGAACTTAAAACATGTTTCTAAAGTCAATGGTTGCTGAGATGTGCAAAAAATATGGGACAGTCTGTACAGGTTTTCATATGAATGAGCAAGTCAGATCGCATGGACGGAAAGCACGCAAAAATGAAATTCAACTGCGAAAATATTTCTCGTATTCGACGAATTTGCAATGAATGAAAGAGCTAAAATGGCACCGAACCGTCATCATAGTCTCTCTGACGCAATTGTTTTCAGTCATTATTTTCATCATTCACTCAATCATCTCGTACAAATGACAACAGAGCGCTCGTCGTTTTATTTTACTTTGTTCAAATAAAGCTATATCTATGGAAGCCAGTCGGGAGAAAGAAAAATAGTCCCGAAATAGTCACGGGATTCACCAGTTTATGAGGAGAGAAATAAAATTCCGGATATTGCCGATTATGACCTTTTTCCCCCCCCAGGATCCGGGAAGAACGACTCCCTCCAGGACATTACAATCGCTTCGGTCAGCAGTAATATATCAAACATAGTAGCTATTTGTCTCGGCCAAATAACAAAAGCCCATCAACGATACGGATATCTATATTCTGTGTTTATATGATCCAGTAAAAATATATATTTTTTCCTATTCTTTGTTACTATTATGCCATCAAATTGTGAAAAGTCACCGTCTGGCAATAAAAATACGTGTAATATAGTGAAGGCTTCAAAAATAGTAGCTTTTGTAATATTTGAAATGTGTTTTTATAGGACAGGAACATATTTATATGAACTTTTATGGCCTTCATACTGTAAACTACAGAGATGACAACTTTTATTGACGACATTATGAGATGAATTGTTTTAAATTTAAAAATTTTCGTACAGAAAGTGATCCCAAAAAGTCACTCTAGACCTTTCTAAATTTTCATAAATATTGAACGCATTGTCTATATATGATTTGCTGTCCCTAGTGGCGTAGAGGTGAGATTCTCGTCTTCCAACGTGAAGGCTGCCGTCAGGTCCGCAGGTTTAATCCTGGAGAAAGACGTAGATAGCAAGTTATTAACCCGCTAAACTTGAAGCGACCACCGACAGATGGTGCCGTCATTTCCGAACCAACTCGATCAGTAGTAAATTTCCGTAGGGCGATATGACCGTAGTTGATGTGTGACAAAGTGGTAGTTTATGATTTGCACTAAGATTCATGTCAGGGATCGAATTTTTTTATTTTGGATTCTAAAAAACTAGTTAGCAATTTTGTCGATAGGTGGCGTTCCTACATAAAAAAAGGATCTTCAAATGCAGCTTATCCGTTCACAAAGTTTCATTTTTCTGTTCTTGTTGAAATGTTTGTGATTTTTACACTGGAACTCTTGTTCAAAATTTGATTTCTTCTACTCGAAAACACATTAAATACTTGATATAGTTTAGCAACAGCTAATGTCATGCACTGAGAGGGGCTACATCCAGGGCAGTGTCAGGAGCACCACGAGTCTCCGGACGAAGCAATATATTCCGCTCCACTCTTCTACCTGAGTGTGAAAATATCAACTTAAATCTTCACATTCATCAGAATCATAGTCCCAGATCTCATTATTGTGGATTTCGCTCCCTCTCCTCTACGCACCCGAAGCCCCGTTGACCGTTCTATAGTGGCCCGTGGGTTAAAATTGCCCTGGGGTTACTTCCTTTTTCTATTCAGACATAAACAGAATGGGAGAAACAACATTCCGTAACCCCTTTCACACCTGAGCCAAAACTATTAAAAAATTTTTTTTGATTGATTTGTGTTTAGTGTATGTCAAAATGCCCGATAACACGAACTTTAAAAACTCGAATATCAGTTTAACTCGAAGTTTTCACTCAGTCCCAGAACTTTTTTTTTTTCGTATTTCAGTGTTAAAATTTTAAATCGAGTTGATTCCTGTAACTCGAAGTTTTCGGGAATGAGTTATCAAACTCATTTGCTCACCAATAAGGTGTTAAGAGAGATGACTCGCTCTCCGTTGGATATTTCATATTTCACAATAAGATTCTCATTTCGTTTTTTTTTATCCTGTGTATATAATATGACAAGTGTGAGATAACAAATGAGATGGAATGGGGGGGGGGGGGGTTCCTCTCGATTGCTTTTAAAACATACCTCCATCCTAATATGTGTGCATGCATCTTGACTAAACCCCGTAACTTCTCCAACTCCCAATCGCATCTCGTCTGTAATCACCACAAAATTTGTTAATGGCGGCTGAACCCAATTGTCCGGGGCAAATATGTTATAAAAATTTTTGTTTGTCCTTTTTTTTTCTTCTTTTTTGACACAAAATAAAATGTTCCAGACTCTGCCACGAAGCTGGGCTGGAAGAGACCTCGGCAACGGTGTAAGTCCAGTGGCGAAGTCCTGGCGTTCATTCATTCATGCAATCTGACTGAGTAGACTGGGTTTTCTAGGGAATGCCGAAGCGTCTTCGTCTTCCTTAATAATTTTCTCAGTTGAATGCGGCTCCGTACGAGTTGGGTGATCACTGCCATCTACAAAATGATTAAAAAGCAGAAGAATTTCTTTAAAAATTTGAAGAACGTATTCCAGGCAGTTTTTTTTTAAAGATATACATGATAAAAAGAGGATTAGTTTTTTTAGAATAAACATTATGTAATTTCACTGTCACAATAGTTATATCGTTTACAAATAGATGGCGCTTTAGGCCATTACAATGCTAATGTAATTACAGTAAAACCTCGTGAAGTCATCACCCCAATAAGTCGTCACTCCAGTTAAGTCATTTTTATTCAGTCCCTTCCAGCTGCCGGTGGTCGAGTGGTCATAGTGACGGACTCGCATCGTGGGGACACGGGTTCGAGCCCCACCGTCGCCACAGTGGTGGTCGGCTCAAGTTGGCTTTCTGTGGTTCCCAACTTCGAAGCGCAAATGTGAGCCGATCTCCCCGTTAAAAAATCTCGCCACAGAGAGTAACAGACCTACAAACAGTACAAATATTCAGTCACGACACATCACTCACTTCACTTCTGAGATATAGATGGTAGCACTGAAAAATCATACACAACACTAGATACACACTCAGACTGTTAGGTACACACAATTACACTTCCGGCACAACTCACCAGGTAGAAAATTGCCTATGGCGATAGACCTGAGTTGTGCTCGGTTTGAAAAAAAAAAAAAAAGTCCCTTCCAGCTCTGATAGACAACAATGTTATTAAACCCTCGTTTACTCATCGCTAATTTCGGTTAACTCGTCACTATGAAAAAATTTGAGAAAGAGGAACAGACTATTTTTATGGCTGCCATTAACAAAAGAGCTTGTCAACAGCATTGCCATATGCTTAAAAGTCACCATAAAATCCTATATACCCAAACGGGACAGTTTAAGTAACGAAAGTTACGCTGGGGAAGTTCATTTGACGGCTAAGGTTTTTGAAACGTCGGGGGACTGTCCGAGCTAGATCTCATTTCTACATGGGCCTACTAATTAAGGGCTTCAAATTTAAACAAAATATCTTTGTTGAAAAAAATTAGACATTCTTTCCCAAGTTGGAGGTCTTCTGTTTACTTTTCCCTGCCCGGGGCCCCTCCACTAAGTCCAAAGTGTTCGAGATTACTTTGTAGTTGTATCATGAGCTACTGATGAAGAATTAAAACACTAAAATATTAAATTTGATGTATATGTAAAATTAACGTGCAATAAAGAGTTATTATGAGTAGACTTAGACTATTATGAAGAAAAGATACCTATTCTAACAGTTGCTCTGTCAGTCTAAATTAAAAATTACTAGTATAAATCAAAATGTACATTATATTTTACCACAATAATTTAAGTAGTAAGGGATAAAAGAAGGTAAAAAATTGATCTATTATTTTTTCTTTCGCTTATAAATTTATACGATTTTCACAACATTGCATAATAAAACTGACGACACTCCGCTTAAGCCGTCATAATTTTTCGATAACTTGAGCTGACGACTTATCGAGGTTTTACTGTATTTACAAATGATGGGAAACACTCCCATCATTTGTCTGTCGACATTAAATTTTTTGTTTCTATAAAAATTTTCATGGCTTTCTATGAAAGGATTTATAAACTTATCGCCCGAATACAACGCGAATGTTGCACAAAATGTCAGTTTTTCGTTTCATCTTTCCGGGTTTTAATTTGCAGTATGTTGTATCCGAATCATTGTCTATGTTAAGAGAGTGTTTCTGGCATGTTATATATTCACCGTGCATGTTTTAAACGTATATAATAACAGACGTAAAAATATATGGAAGTGAATGGGCCAATTCCAGAAGAAATTCTTTTAGTTGACGATACTTCTATTTACAGGATATCTGTATTTAATGTGCGAACTTTTCAAGCGATGAGAGAGATTGGTGAAGTGAAAAATCTAATTGCCGCCAAAAACCCTGCTAAAATTACTTCGACGAACGCAGATTTCAGTGATGAATTGCATACAAAAGAATGAATTTCTCCTGAACCAGGACACCTATATGTTTTGTTGCAGGCTCTTTCGAAAGCTAGTAGCATGAACAAAATTTTGGTAAATTCGACCGATCGTAGCTAGAAGTATGTTTGCTTAATAATTTTGCGTAAAAGTTTTGGTGACACTTTGACTTTGAATTTCGCCAATCTTTCACCGCGTGTAGCTCGCGCATAAATCCATATCTACTCTATAATATAAAAGTCACAAACACGAAAAGGGCCTGTTTCTAAGCAACCGAAATTAGTGACGATTTTATGTTACGGAAATGGGTGACGTTTTTGTGTTACGGAAGTCGGTTACGATTTTGGGTCGAGTTTTCATTTAACTCTAGCATATATCGGGACCCATTTGACCCATCGGGACCATGTTATGTGCATGTACCGAGAGGCTACTACATCCTACAGCAGAGCCCTTAGGCTGGAATTTAGATGGCGAGCCCCCAAACCAGCTTTTCAGGGGCCCCTCTGTGGTTAATTTATAGTATGAAAAATCAAAAAGTGATAAGAATCGTTCCGGACCCTGTCAGCCTTGCCCTTGTAGGGGGGGGGGGGAAGAGGTCATGCCGAGAGGTATGTATATGTATAATATACAAACAACATCAGTGCTCCCAACACACAGGGTCGGGGTACCCGGGGGGGGGGATTGCACGTATAAGTTAAAAGTTCACATTTCCAGGGGGACCCTTGATGGATCTCATTGTTTTCTTGCTGCTTTAACGTTGAAAAATTTGCGATAGCGAGAGCCAAAGTTATATCCAGTCTGGGGGCTTATAAAATTTGTGAATTCGGTCACGGGTAGTTGCATGGGTTGGCCTGGGTTTTATTCGTTGGTAAAACGAATACAAATGAAAATTTTTCATGGCACTCCCACCGGGGGATGACCGACAAGCTTCCAAGTCGGGGGCCCCCCATGTTTACAGGTTTCGTTTTGGGGGCCCTGGACGAATCTCATTCTTTTCTGTTGCAGAATTTGCAACAGCGGAAGACCGAGATAAAGCCAGTCTGGGCCCCACTAAAAATCTGCGTATTGTGTCCCCGCTACTGGATGTGGGGCCCTGGATTTTATTCGTTGTAAAATTTATAAAAATGAAAAATTTTCGTTGCCCCTCACAGGGGGGTGTCCGACGAGCTTCCAGGTCAGGGCTCCATGGAAATGTTGACAGGTTCTAATTCGGTGCCCCTGGATGTATCTCATTGATTTTTGTTGTTTAACATTGTAAAATTTGCAACACATCGGTAGCCCAAGATATATCCATTGTGGGGCCCCACTAAAATTCAGCGAATTGAATCTCGGGACCCCCATGGGGGCGTTTTCTGGGGGTACTTGATGAATCTCATTTGTTTTTTTGTTGTTTTGTTATTATTTTTATTAAAATTCGCTTCTTCAGTAAACTGGTGCTTTCACACGTCCCTTTCCATAGCACGCTGATGAAGTGGGACGAAATAAACAAGATATGTTGTGAAGAGAAGTGGGGGGGAGGGGGTTGTCCGCCAAAGGCGGTAGGTGGGCAGAGCCCCCTAGTATTTCGTAAAATTTTAATATCACTTAATAGAATTTTTCTGGTCTTTCCAAGTATGTGCTTAATTTGCTTGACAGTCTTTCACAAACTTCACAAATTTCGGTTTTTTCAGACTTTAAGCATTTTTTTTTTGTGCCATAATCGATTATCCACCATAACTCGAGAACGGTTCGACATAGGCCAGGTTGGTAGGGCGTTTCATGTTCCACTTCGTCTATTACCTCCCCCCTTCGTTTGGCAGAACATGTCACGTTCACCCTGTATATCATGCACAATTCTAATCGACGCCTTAGAAACAAGTGTCTAAAAGTACTGTCAGAGTTCAATTAAAACCACCCTGTACTCATATTACGTGAGAAATAAAAATCACTAACGAGGTAGTCATTTCAGTGACGAAAAACACATTCAGAGGATCATTTAACACTGAAAAGTTCGATATGGCGTTTATATGTCGCTCTAGAACCTCTCTAGCTGTTGTAATGCTTAAAGAAAGTGTCTGTTTCGACAGCAAACACTTTAAACACCGAGACAGTTGCAACAACTTTTCCCGTTTCGGGGAGAAAATGATGGTCATTGCCTTCGAGACAAATCCTCTCTTTCTGCGATGGTTCAACTACAATCCGGAGGCGTTTCTTTTAAATAACGCGGATAAAGCTGGAACAAGTAAAACAAATGACCGGGGCTTAAGAGCAAAGAAGGAACAAAGATGGCAGTAATTCTGCCTCGTTACGAAATAATATATAAAGTGATCCTCTTCCATATACCAGAAAACTGAAGCACATTTCGAAAAGAGAAGCGAAAGGATTCTTTGCAGAGCGCGCACGTGAGTAATGGCGAGGAGCGAGTTTTGCTAAGGATTCGCGCGAGAACACGCTAAATTATTCGAAATTCAATTAAAAAAGCAAGAACGATAGATGGAGGGCTCTTCAAAATCAATTAACAGCATTCCTAATATCGAAGTGAAGGCCTCAGAGATGGGAGAGAAGCAGCTTTCCTCGTTGTTTTCCTCTCATCTTCGAGAAAGAAGGAAAAAATAACTCGCAATTATCGCCTCTTTCCTCTGGAATTCCGGGACGTCGACTACGAAACGCCATCGAAAATAACTCAAGTCGATATTGACTATTAATCTCGTTTGGGCACGTGCCGAGGTCATTTCTAAAACAGTTTCGACGCCTTTGGACGATAACTGTCATTGAATAACCACGCGTTTACGTTAATTATTACACGTAAATTACGCGTAAAAATATGTATATATTTAAATAGCTAATTCTTTTTTAGGCCTGCTGGAAGGACTTTTAAGGCAACAAAGTGTTTGTATTATGTGTGTATGTATTTTACTTTTTACTTTTTAAATATTATGTTGGTTCATATAGAAATGTCCTCTCCACTTGTCAATACAAGATTCATTGAAAGACTGGTTACTTGGGGTGATGAAGACTACGAGGAAGAAAATTCATCACTGCCCCCACGGAGACTCGAACCCTGGTCTCTCGCTTGCCGATTGTTTACGCCGTCGATGTACGGTGCCTATTAAATACAAATACAAATACAACGCCACAACAGACAAAATGCCCAACGAGGTGGCTGATAAAAAGATGCCCATAAAAATATGGTTGTCATATGTTTAAAAAATACAGCAACCCAATTAAAAATGCAATTAACACAAATTAACAAACAATATATACACATGATAAAATATTATACAATGCCCATAAAGAATACTTATGGTTGTCTTATTCTAAGAATGGATAGCTTCTCGATTTACCCCAACATGTTTATCGTATTTCTTTTTAAACGTGTCAATTGTGTTACAATTTACTACCTCCGGGGGTAAGCTATTCCATTTATTAACAACCCTATTGGAGAAAAATTCCCTGCGACACCATAACCTTGCATTGTCCCTCACCAATCGATACTGGTGTCCCCTTGTAAAAGCAGTCGATTGGCGGTGTACTAAAAGTTCATGGTCCATCCTATCCATCCCATTGAAAATTTTGAACACTTCGATCATATCTCCTCGACACCTGCGTTCATCCAGTGTAAACATATTCAAAAAATGAAGTCTCTCTTCATACCTCAAGCCCCGTGTGCCAATAAGGACACGCGTAGCTCTTCTCTGCACCCCTTCAACCAAGTCTATGTCCCTCTGTAGGTATGGTCTCCAAAACCTTACAGCATACTCCAGTCCAGGACGAACTAAGCCTCGAAAAAGCGGAAGAATGACTTTAGGAGAACGCGAAGAGACCTTTTTGAAAATGAGACCAAGCATTCTATTCGATTTTTTGACAACCGCTGAACAATGTTCAGAAAACTTAAGTCGCTCGTCAATGAGAATTCCCAAATCGGTGACTCTAGTTGCATCCGGGATAGTGACACCATTCAACTCGTAAGAGAACCGTGGGTTGTTCGAACCAAAATGAGCGACCATGCACTTATCTACGCTAAACGTCATGCTCCATTCATTTGCCCATGTTGAAATCTTGTTTAAGTTGGTCTGGAGCAACTCCCTATCGCTTTCATTTCCGATTACCCCCATTAGCTTCACATCATCTGCGAATTTGCTAGTAATTCCATCGATACCCTGATCGAGTTTGTCGATAAAAAGTGAAAAAAGTATGGGGCCAAGGACACTTCCCTGAGGAACTCCACTTGTGACGTCTGTCCAACCAGAGAATTCCCCGTTCACCATAACTCGTTGCGACCTATCTCTTAACCACGATTCTATCCAATTCAGCAAGTTGCCCCCTATTCCAATCTCGTGTAAACGCTTCAAGAGTTTGCCATGTTGGACCCGATCGAATGCCTTCTGGAAATCAAGGTAAACAACGTCGACATTTTTGCTCTTACCCAAAGCCTTAGTCACGTAATCATAGAAGCAAAGGAGGTTAGTTACACATGACTTCCCCTTCCTGAACCCATGCTGATTATCCGACAATACATTATTCTCGTCTATCCACTTCACAAACTGCCTTTTGATGATAATTTCCAAAATTTTCGAGAGGGAGCTCGTCAAACTCACTGGACGATAATTAGACACCACTTCTCTACTACCCTTCTTAAATATCGGAACAACGTTAGCCAGTTTCCAATCTCTCGGGACGATACCCTCAGCAACACTACTCCTGTATATCTGTGCGACTGGCCCCAACAATTCATTAGCACCTTCCCTGAGAACCCTGGGATAGATATCATCTGGTCCTGGTGCTTTGCTTGCACATACATTTCTTAGAAGATTTAGGACCTCCACGTCTTCAACTTGAATATCGTTGAGCGTTTTATTACCCCATGCAACACCCGTATATCGAATATCATTATCTCCATTAAAAACCGACGCGAAAAAGTCATTGAAAGCACTACACATGCCTACATTGCTCTCTACTTTTGAGCCTCCTATCGAGAGGGGGCCAACTGTCCCCTTACATCCATTATTGACGTATCGAAAAAATGATTTTGGGTCAGAGCCAATGTTATCTGCCAACCTAGATTCAACTTGCTTTTTACTATCCCTTATCGCTTTCTTCAACAGTCTTCTTTTATCAGTAAACAATGATAGGTCCACTCGTCCACTTTTATACTCTCTGAATGCTCTTTTCTTTTCAAGATAAAGGTTCCGCACGCTATCCGTGAACCATAGAGGGTGTGATGTACAAACACGCTTTTTTCGAACAAAGGGTATGACGTCGTGCAAAACAGAGGACAGCTTCGTACTAAATTCTTCCCATTGACTTACCACCCCTACTGATTCCAACCGGTCTTTGAAAACTTCCGCTAACCTTCCTCTCAAAACATCAAAGTTAGTTCTCCGAAAACAAGGAACCAGTCTTTTGTTATCAACCTTACCCGAGGAAAAGTTACAGTGAAATCTGACGATACGATGATCACTGGAAGAAAACTCTTCCCCCACCGAAACATGTTCAACTAGATCCTCAGAACTAGTAAGAACTAAATCCAAAATAGCAGTACCCCTTGTGGCTTCTGATACATGCTGATACAAAAAATTATCGAGCACCAACTTAAGAAAGTCTCTTTCATACTGATTTCCAGATGAAAGGTTCTCCCAATCAATACCCGGGTAATTGAAATCCCCTAGTATGAGAACCCTCTTTCGCTTACACATGTAGGAAATTTCATCATGCATTTTGGCGATATAGTTTTGATCCCTATTCGGTGGATTGTAACAAACCCCAACAATAAGCTTATGACGTCTTTTGTTCTCAAGTTCAACCCATATGGTTTCAATATCACTTCTCTGCACGTTACACTCTCTAGCCTTCAAACATGATTTCACGTATATCAACACTCCACCCCCTTTCCTATCAGATCTATTTCTCAAAAAAGTATCGTATCCGGAGATGTGTAAGAAAGATTCATCCCCATCGTTTGCCCAAGATTCTGTAATGGCTATAAGATCCAAGTCCTCCACAACTATCATAGTTTCTAAAAAATCTTTCTTGTTACCCAAGCTCCTGGCATTTATTAACACACATTTTAATTTGCCCGGTGGTTTGTTGTCAATCGAGAAGCCATCCAAGTCAGAGGTGGGTAATTCCCCGTCAGTACTGTTGTGATTATCATTAACTAACCCGCATTCCCGACTACGTGGTCTGGGAGTAAAAAACCTGACCTAAGACTATCGTAAACCTCCCAGACCCCTCTCTTATTTAGATGGATCCCATCCGAACGAAGCCACCTATCGGTAAATGCGGGAAGCTCCAAGAACGTGACCCCAAGTGAGGAGCAAATGTCCTTCAGGCCTATATTGAATTGGTGGATCCTACTCCTATATCCCCTACTACCCCTTGGCAGCACTGGAATCACTGCCACATCTGAACCCCCCTCCCTAGCGGATAATAGTAAATCCCGGTATTCTGACAGAGACTCACTAATATTCGCTCCTACCTGATTTGTTCCCACCCACAGATTACACGTGATAAAATATTATACAACGCCCATAAAGAATACTTATGGTTGTCTTATTCTAAGAATGGATAGCTTCTCGATTTACCATATCTCATATTACATATTTTCTCATATATAAATACGCTCCAAGACTCCAAGGTTGAAATATTCTATCTGTTTTCATAGCTTAGATGGTAGAGCACTCGTCCGGCAAGTGAGAGACCGGGGTTCGGGTCCCCGTGAGGGCAGTGATGAATTTTCTTTCTTGTAATCTTCATCTCTACAAATAACCAGTCTTTGAATGAATCTTGTATTATATTGGTATGTATTTTTGTGTAATATATATTTTTTTTATTTGGGTCCTACAGAAACAACTCCGTGTTCCACAGAGTACATATGCGACGAGGCTTACAAACTAAGTAACAACAACATATATATATGATTCAAGAAACTCAAAAATTGTAATACAGCGTAATGCAAAAAGAAAGGAAAAATCAGATCAGCATGTTCAATAACAACATACGAATGCAATTCAAAAGCGCAGTGTAGCACCAGTGGATGCCATATGGTACGATATCATTGCAGATGTTTAAAATAAAAAATTACAATACATACATGAATAGAAAAATATACGACCATACATAAATATATATATATATACAGTCGAATCCCGTTTTAACGAATACCGTTATAGCGAAAATCTCATTTTAACGAACACTTTTCTAATCCTCCAAATAAGGAGGATGAGATTTGCAAAAATGCAAACACCCGGAATTCCTTTATACAAATACAAATACAACGCCACAACAGGCAGATTGCCCAACGAGATGGCTGACTTAAGAACATCATGGATCTCCGAGCCCTACCTACTACTGCTACACCACACATGCACCCAGCCCCCCCCCCAGCGGAACCCCCAACGAATCGGTAAATGCGGGAATGTGCGTGTACGTGTAGTGAAACCTGACGTGAAGTTTTTTGTTTCTCTGTAATGCTTGTTATGCGTAGTGCTGCCATCTGCCACCACTTTTTCTAACTATGAGTGAAGTGTTATGATTGAATGATTTATCGTTGTAGGACTGTTGCTCTCTGTGGCGAGACTTTTTAACGGGGAGATCGGCTCGCATTTGCGCCTTGAAGTTGGGAACCACAGAAAACCAACTTCAGCCGACCACCACTGTGGGGTTCGGACCCGGATCCTCGCATCGCGAGTCCGTCACTATAACCACTCGACCACCACAGCGGCGAAGAATTCGAGGGAGATTACATTGATATTCGAACCCACAACCTTCAACTTACAAACCCCGTACTCTAACCATTACACCGACTGGCGCACTCTGTGAGACATCAATTCGTGCGATCTTTTTTTTTTTCTGGGGCTACATCAAACATCAGTTGTTTGTCCCACCACTACCAAATGGCATTGACGAACTTAAGACACGCAAACGCATATCTGTAGCCTTTCAAACCGTCACACCGTACATGCTGAAAAGAGTGTGGGATGAGTTATCGTACCGCCTCGATATCCTTCGTGTTGGCTCACTAATGGGGCTCTCATTGAGCACTTATAACTGTGTCGAATTTAAATTTTAAACTTTTATCTTTGATTTCCGATGAACAACAAGTTTGTACTTCGTTTAATTTTCTTTCAATAGCCCTACAAAGTTGGGATATTCATTTATGTACACCCTATATTTCCGTCATTGAAAAAAAAATCACTCTGATGTGCAGGGTGTTCTGTAAGTGCTATAATGTGACCTTTATCTTATTAACAGTCCGTCGTAGAGGTTTCAATTCAGTTTAGAAAATGATCAAAATTCGTTCAAAAATTACCCTGTACAAGTTTTGAGAGTGAAAATACAGTGCGTCTCAAAATAAAAAAATAAAAAAATCGTTATTTTTATACGGTCCCCTAAATCCTCTGATTTCCAATCACAATGTTGTTGCTCTGTATCTCCTGAGGCTAACAGGAAAAAAAAATTCCACGTCTTTAAGTGCAATTTTCGCTGAGATATTCAAAATCGGAGAAAAGTTAGGAAAGGAGCGCGTTGTGTGTCCATTAGTTTTTGCCGTTATTTCATTACTCTTCTCCGACTTTGGAATTCAAATATCTTAGCGAATATTGCACTTAGAAACATGGAATTTTTTCTGTTGGCCTCATGAGACACAGGGAAAAATTTTTCTCATTGGAAGTTAAAGGAACGGGGGACCGTATAAAAATCCAGATTTTTTTATTTTATTTTGTGACACACGGTATTTTCTCTCTCAAAACTGTTACAGGGTAACTTTTGAACACATTTTGAGCATTTTTTAAACTGAAATCATACCTCTACTACGATGTTGATGAAATACAGAGGCCGCATCAGCACTTACAGGACATCCTGTATATACAGTCCATACCAATTTATGTGAGCACATAAGGAATCGAGGGTCCTTGATAACAATAACCAAATGATAATTGTACCCGAAAAAGTCCAATTCGCAAATACGGGGACTATATATCATGTTCGGACGGACGGGACGTATAGTGAATGGGCTTTGGTTAACCGGGACAACTCTGTTTTGCCTTCTCACATAGTTGGTTGCAATATGTTCAATCGTTCCATATTCTAAAACGGGAATTTTGTGTTTAGTTTGAGCTAAATTCCTGCATTTTTGTTATTCAGCCTTTTTAGCCCCGCTCACAGGTGCAAATATAGCGGTAGCATTGGGAGTTCTAGCATCCGCTTGACGACTTTTTACCTTCGCAAGGAAAGAAATGGAGAGCAGTCATTGGTGAAAATTCTTGAATTTCCCATGTGAACGGGGCTTGTGAGTCGTTAGAAAGGAACTGTCTAATAATATACACCTGGAATTACGATTTTTCTTAATGTACAAATATGATATATCACCGATCCCTTGAGAAAAGCTCTTGGAAAAAAGAAATTTGAACCTGACCAAGAACTGAAAGAAACTGATCAAGAACTGAAAGAAAGCGGTCTTTACAATCCTGCAAGCGATTTCAATTCTTCTCTCTACACGGCATTTACGGCGTATATCTCTATGTAGGGTGTTTCATGAAGAGTTTCTGAAAGGAGTAGAAATTTCATTTGATCATTTTTGTCGCACCACGGTCATTTTCTGCACACGAGGTCTAATTAGACCGGGACATACAATTTATTTCCGATTCCAAAAGCCAGCCAATTTTTTATGCTCATCGAGAGGTTGGTCCGCTAACCCCTAGATGGGGGGACTCCCTGCTGCAGCAATCTTTTACTGTGGGCATGTCGCCGTTTATGTTGCACCCCTGTGTCAGGAAAGTTTTCTGACAAGGACGAACCGGGTATCGAACTCGCGACACCTCTAAACATCCTTTGGTAGTTGAGGCGAGTATCTTATCGACTTGGGCTACCGCGCGCCCCAAAGAATTTTCATGGTTCATTCGAAACCAGGAATAAAATAAGATAAACAGCAATGGAAACATCACAATATGGTCGGTACAGTGACAGTTCTGTTAAATGATAATTTAAGGAAAGCATAAAATTTTGGATCTATATTATTGTAATGAAAAAACAATTTGCTCGATATCGATCAGTGTTCCTCAAGGTTTTTTAGGCCATGCCCCACCAAAGCATCTCTGAAATCCTGATGCCCCCTCCCCCAGCCACGTCAGAGCCGTAAATAGAAATTTTGTCATGAGAAGAGAGACACCCCTCAAGAGAAACTTCAACATTTATTTAAATGGAAAAAACATTCTTTTTTGCTTTTCATCCTCTGCCTACCGGGGGCTTTGCATTCTTAAATTTTGCCATCCGGAAGCTTGTAATTCTTGTTATTCAAAAGTTAACCCGTTCACGTTGGAGTCGAAAAGGTCATTCATTCAATCAAAAGCAGTGGTTCATTCCAGGAGTGCTTAGAGAGACTAAGGAATCCGTGAGCTTGGAGGAAAAAACAATTGACTCATTGTTTTTTCATGGCTTTGTACAGAATATTAATTTGTGTGTAAAGGGGTCCGTGGTCTACAATTTTCTTCACTTTGTTGGCACAAGGGGTCCGTGGCCTACAATTTTCTTCACTTAGTTGGCACAAGGGGTCCGTGGACTTCATTTTAATGAAACAAGGAGGTCCACGGACTTCATTTTAATGAAACAAGGAGGTCCACGGACTTCATTCTAATGGTACGAGTTGTCCGTAAAACACCAAACATTAAGATTCCCTGGTCAAACCCTTTCCGAAGAAAGCACTGGAAAACAAAAATTAAGGAATTTTCATCCAGAAATTATTCAAAAAGTAAAAATTTTAACAGATATAAAAAATGGTGGGGGTTCTGAAAAGTTCCAAGAAGCCTCAATTGAGTAACTCATTCTCGAATTGCCCACCCTTCAAAATCAAATTGTCCCTTGTGCGGCGGGAGCCCCCACGTTGGGAATCACCGTTATACAGTAGATGATAACTTTCCAACATATCAATGTTTGAAATTCTCGATTTTTTTCCCCCATTTTTTCGCGTTTTTTTGAAACCGATAGATTTTTGAGAGTTAAAAGAGAACTAAAAACTTCATTAAAGTCCAATAAATAGAGGTCTCAATATTTACAGGTTTCCATCTTCTTGATTGTGGCCGCATATAAAAATTTGAATCTTTAAATTCCCTCACAAATTCCCTTTTTCACACTTTTTACAGTTGAAAATTTCACTTTTTTTTAAATATTTCAATTAAAAATTCTAATTAAAAATTCGGACATTTCTCCGGGAAACGCACTGAATAGCTCTGTTTATTTCTGAATCGCACGCACAAAATGAATCTCCGATAGCCGTTTCATCAAAATTCGATCATGTCGCAGCTGCGAACTCGACGTTGACGAGGGAACGGCCATCCATCTGAAAATAAAGGGGAAAAAGTTCCGCCGCAGAGTGGAAATAAACGCCATAAATTTCCACACAAATATAAAAAGGAGAACTTTCTGGAATAAGGCCAACGAACAACGGACTTTGATGGATAAAGTTCACATTAAAGCCTTTTTTTTTTCACCCAGCCGTACATAGTATCAATACTCATGTGCTAGGGGAGCTTTCCTTCGCCCTCTTCTTCTTGGTTCCACAACGGAACGTTCATTAATCTCGTTTCATACATTTATGCATTAAATTTGACCAGAAGTTAGACGGGAATCGCATGAAAATTCAACAGTTCCTTATGGCGAGAAATATGACTTTAGAAATCGAGCCAAACAGAGTTGAATTGATACAGGCGATAAATGACAGTAATTAAAAAAAAACACAATTTTTTTACGTAAACATTTGAGTGTTCTTTCCGCTATAAAGCCCCTTGCCCAACGCGGGACCCGATCCAAAAATGTTACCACGTCTTAATAACTTCGCGGTCCCCTTAGATTTCATATATTTTGTGGTGGGGGGGGGGGGCGAAAGGAATCAACGTCCAAAAATTTATACATTATAACAGAACACACAGGAATGCTACAAAAAGATCCACAGAAAAAGATATATCCGAGGTTGATGTCACTCTTCGCTATCCAAACAAAATGAGGTGATTCTCGGATAAGTCGCCATCTGGTGACGGTGTCAGTAGTTATGAGCTTTGGCCTGAGTTAGGCCCCGACCATCCATGTACGGTTCCGTTCAGCTCGTTCACACGAGCTCTATAAGGAAAGATTGAAATTCGTTGTCTTTGTGTAATCTAGTGGACTAGGGCGCGCTCGAGCTGTACGTGGGAGGAAGTGGGTTAGATTCCCCGCAAGGACCGTTGAATTTTTATTCACTGCTAAAAATAAAAATTCGAACGGAAAAATGAGGAAGTTCACAGTTTTCCTGTCACAATAAAATTTTCGGGGGAAACCAGAAGATTTTCTTAAAATATAGGACATCTGGGAAACCCCTGGGAGGGGGGAGGGGGTCTCTGTCACGCAGGGATACTCCTCAAAATCAATCTCCAGTAGCCTAGAAACTGGGAGACTGAACAACTCGTGTTATCCATTCTCCATCGCACGGCACTACTAACAAAACTTGAAAACCCAGAAAACTAAAAATTACGCAATTCACCACCTTCACACGATCACAATAGCTCCGTTTCAATGAGTTTGGAGCTCTGAGCCAGAATATGTTTTGAGTCCACGGGACCCATTCAAATAAAAAAATTGGGAGGAAGCGAAGTCGTCATCCACAAAATCATACATAATTTTTTCACACGTATCTCAGTCCGTCGTGAGACAGGTTGATTTTGCCCTACTGTTGATAGTTCCGGGTTCTCCGGATCGACACGGGGGTTATTCCATTAGCTTGGTGCACGTCGCACTAAGCCCTGGGGTGAGCGACTTTGGCTCTGTAGCCATAGTCAAAAACCACACGCCGGACATTAAGAGGGTCATCACCACCCCTCGAACCAGACTCTCGCCGGCTCTCGGTTCGGGGAATTATTTCCCCGTCTCGCCCGTCGGTCTTATTGCATGCTGAGCAAATAAAATTTTAACACATCAAGACTTCTGGACCACCTAGAATTTTATGCGAGCGCAGGAATGAAAAATAAATAAAAAAATCCATAAATTCAATTAAATGTTTCAGTGGCAACAGCCCAAAATAAATAGAATCAAAGAAATTTTATGGAAAATAAAGCTTTTTTTTTACTCCCATTATTCCTATTATTTGCAACGAGCATATTGAAAATAACATTTCGAGAAATGCTTTTTAAGCTTGACATCCTTCACGTCACTAAAGGCGTGCGCATGTAAAAGTTATGTAGTTAAATACATAGTTGATAATAACTTCTTGAAAGATACCTTCTATGCGTGGGTTTATTCAAATATAAATTATGGAATAGCTATGTGTCTGGGGACGAGCGTATTATGAAAACACGCAATTTAGACAATCTTTACAATAAATTAAGAGAATCAATAAATGTTCCAATAGAAAACAAAAGCATACAGTGCCACATATTGACACTGAGACAGAACTACGTGTACGGAATTTATAAATTTATCATCAAAAACGAAGAATGGTTAGTAAAAAATGAAAATAGAACCTCGAATAGATATAAAAATATGTATGAATTGCCTAAAAGTAACAAAACCTCATTTCAAAAAAGTTTTTGTTGCACCGCACTAAAAATAATGAACTTCATCTACTCTAGTAATTACTCAAATAGTAATAAAAATACAATTGGATATTCCGTGGATCCTTCGAGTGATCTGGAAATAAGTGTGGGCCGCTCAAGTGCTCTAGAAATGTGTCATGGGCTACTTAAGTGCCCTGAAACTGTGTCATGGGCTACTTAAGTGCCCTGAAACTGTGTCATGGGCTACTTAAGTGCCCTGAAATTGTGCCGCGCGTCACTCAAGTGATCCGTGATTATGTCGTGGATCAGTACAATATCTTTATTATGATCAAAAACACAGATATTAATGCAGTACTTTGAAATAAATTATTTCACCAATGCATAGCTGAGAGGAAGAAAATCATGCAATAAAAATCTAAAAATCATATAGGCCTGCTGGAAGGACTTTTACAGTCCCTTGGAGAACGTAGTGTATGTAATATATGTGTGTGTGTGTGTGTTTTGCGTCTTGTAACATATGTTTGTATTTGTATATTGTATTGTGCTGTTTGTTCGCTTTACTAAAAAAAACATTCAAACGGCAACTTTCACTTTTATATATTGCTGAAAGTTTGGCGCAGTGGGAAAACTGTGAATGGCGTTGTAACAGTACCCATAGCACCATAAACGACGGCGCAGGACACAGACAAAGAAAGATGATCTCAATAAAGGGTAGATTCGCGAACTCCTCGGTGGTAGACTTCCCGTAGCCGTAATATGATCTCTAGAACCCGGATTATATGCACTAAAAAAGTCACAAAATATGCTCTAAAAATATGCAAATATGCACTTAAAATACAAAATGTGCACTTAAAATACAAAAACAACACTTAAAATACAAAAACAACACTTAAAATACAAAAACAACACTTAAAATACAAAAACAGCACTTATAATACAAAATGTGCACTTATAATACAAAATGTGCACTTATAATACAAAATGTGCACTTATAATACAAAATGTGCACTTAAAATGGCAAAATGTGCACTGAAAATCCCAAAATGTGCACTTAAAATGGCAAAATGTGCACTGAAAATCCCAAAATATGAATTAAATACTCCAGAATATGCACTAGAAATCTTGAAAAAGTCAAAAATTCCGAAGTATGTATAAAAAATGAAAAAAATATGCATTAAAAAATTACCATGGAAAAAAAAGCAGACGTGTTTTTTAAAATGCATCTCTTCTATTTAGTAGTGCATATGTATTCATTTATAAAAAGTATTCCCTCATATATACTCCGCATATGCAACATATGCAAATAACTTCTAGCCTTACAACAAAACAGTTAGTGTTCGTAAAATACTTTATAAATATGTGTTAATTCACTAAATTTCACGTGCGGGGAAAAAAAATCGATGTTATAAAAATATTTATTTGAACAATATTATTTGTATGAACAATATTTATTTGAAAAATTGTAAAAAAAAAAAAAATTGAGTGAGCTTAAATAAATCTTCAAAAATATGCACTTATACTGTAAATTCTTTGATTTTATGCATTTATATGCATTAATGCTAAAAAAGGCCAAAATATGCAAAAGCATATGCACATTTGCCTATAATTCATGCTGTAATGATCTCCATTGATTGTTTCCGCATGTTTCTTTGTCTGAGTCTAGTGTCGACGTTTATCCTGCTATATAGGTACCATTCAAACATAATTCATGGTATTTTTGCTGCACCGATCACTTTGCAGTTCATGAAGTGGGTGCTGACATTTGAGTTTTTCCCAAATATTTTTGCTGTGACCGTGACCGCGAGAGTTAGGGTTTTGTTTTCATTTTCATACTCGAGCATATTGTCTGAAACGCCCATATCTCGAATTTAGTCTACTTTCGCTGCCACTAGTGGCTTGTATGGTGGCAAAGTTATTTTACAAACACTCGGTATATTTCTATGGATAAGATAACAGTACTATAATAACATTTTACTACCTCATTGGGATGAGCAGCTTACGTTTTTTGAATATTGTCCAACGTTGGTAAAAAAAATCAAGTAGGTTTTTCATTCTTAAAAGGTGTCTTCGCAATTGTTTCCTGTAAATGTTAATGTTACTGTCAATGTATGTGTGTAAAGGTGACCACCGGTGACGTTGTTATACCTAATCACAAATTTTCTCAATAAGGAAGGTTTGATTTGAAATTTCACTACATTTTTTTACCACTTTCTTCTGCGATTATGCATAATTCCCAAATAAAAACGGAAAGTTTCATGAACATGGAAAAACTTATCACCTTTCTTTTCTTCATTAAACCAATTAAATATTTTTATCCGTACATGATACGTGCTCTCCACGTATTTTTCAATGAAAATTGAATGAAATTAAAATAAGTGTGAAGACGATGAAAGCATTTTCATAGCAACATTATCAATCTTGTAATGTTGGCTTTCTTCACACGTTATAAAAATTTTCCAACAAAACTAACATTACCATTCAAAATCACCATAGTTATGTATGAAGATATGGTATTTTTTTGGCCTGAAGTATACACTACTACTAAACCAGACATGCACATCGTCCATATTCCTCTGCGGAACCTCTAAAGAATTGGTACATGTTGGAATGTGGGTGTACGTATAGCGAACCTTCCGTGAAGTTTGTTTCTATGTAATGCTTGTTATGTGTAGTGCTGTCATCTGCAATCAATGTTTTAAACTATGAGTTGAGGAAAAAAGCTCATAGTTTAAAAAAAAATTGGCCTGATATCACCACAGTTATGTTCAGTTAATCGATTGATTGATTACCAGATTATCATATTTACCAACACGAGAGCTGGGGGTTATACATAATCACCATTGAATATGATAATTCTCAATTAATGAACAAAAATTAATAAATTAGAGTTTTGAAAAAAAATTAGAGTTTGATTTTACTGTCCGCTATCGAGAGTGTCCACTAAACGGGAACCCGTTAGGGGAAGTTTCCACTATATTTGACATCCATCTTTATGGGCATTTTTTTTTTCAGCCACTTCGTTGGGCTTTTTGCCAGTTATGACCTTTATATTTGTATAAACTACATATATGTTGCTTTCAAATAAAGGAATTGGCCAATTCGCGAAATGGTCAGTGATCCCTGGCTAATGCCCGATAAAAACAAGGCATGATTCGGGATCGTCGTCAAGTTGGCGTATTTTTTTTATGATAATTATGTCCACGTTAGTTATGGCCACCCATCAAACCGCAGGCATGATGCAATAATCTTTTTTCTTCTACAAAATTTTGCAGGAAAAGCTATATTTTTATATAACTACTAGCTATAATACCCGGCGTTTCCCGGGTTTTCTTGAATGAGGCTTTTTGGATCACGTGATATCTCCCTCTTTCTTTGAGGGACATACAAACCGTGTCCAAGTTCACCAATATGGCGACTTCCTGTGCGACTCATGAAATAAAAAAATCTAGATTTAAAGAAACATAGAAACGAATAAATATATATATTTTTTCCCTTTTTTAAGGGGCGCTAGGTATTTCGACCCCCCCCCCCCTGAACTTTAAGTTATCCATCTGCCTGTTTCAGCTTTCAAAAATGCTTGATTGAAGCTGTGGAATTTCTTCGATGTACTTTACGGGCTCATAATTAATTTTAAAACAACCTAAACTATATGTGAATTTATGCAGTTGAATATTAAAAGACAATACGGAGACATTAATTTTCATGCTTGAGAAGATATAAATAAAAAGTTGAAATCAATGTTATTGCATGAATGTCCAACTCTAGAGTAGGTCCGGGTAATTACTTAATATTTAATCTCCTGGGCTTCGTATATCTCTGACCGAACTCAATGTTTCAAAAGTCGAGAATTCTATACAATTTTTAAAATTATTGATGTGGAATAAAACCCCACTAAATTTCCGCATTTCTACAGTAAACTCGGCAATTTTAACACTGATTTCTATGAGGATCACCCTTTTCCTGACCATCAAAGCGATGCTGATGATGATTACGACGTCATTCAAAAAACCTCATCACTGGGAGTATTGAAAATGTGGCCAACCATTATAAAGGCATAAATTATTATAAATTTACTGACAGCGTTGAAGAAATGACAAACCATTGTAAAGGCATATACACGTGTTAAACGCATTGCTAGGAAACCACGGTAACCAAAGTAAACGTTCCGAAAGTGATTGTTGAGGCCCAAAAACCATTGTTGCCCTATGGTTTTTTTGCCCTGCTCTGACGAAATTTTAAAGTAGCCTATCGTTTAAGCCAGGTCCCATTTGGTATATATGCAAAATTTGAGGACGATCGATCAAAAATTGTAGATTTGTATAGAGAACATACACACACAGACAGAAAATCAATTTTATATATATAGATTTTTATCGGTTTCTTTTTTCGCTCGTCAGATGGAGCTAATCCATTACAGTTGCTATATATAGACATATATCACACGTTGGCGATTAAAAAGAAATGGATTTGGCTCCTCCCGGGCCGTCTTACAACAACAGCACATCGAGCGTTGGCGAGGGATCCCTGACCATTTCGCGAAATGGCCGGCTAAAGTCAGAATCATTCCTGCAATTCGGAATTTGGCCAAAACACTTGGCCAATTCGTGACGAGGCCGACCACTTCGCGAATTGGCCGCATTTCGGGCTTTGGCAGTAAATGTGTGTGTGATCTCCGAGTCATAAGAAATGTCAAAGTTGACAAAATACTACAATTTAATTCCATCGGTTGTCTCATTTTTTTCCGTAGAAAACACCACATAAGACCCAACTGTATTCATTAGCAGTTGCAAACAAGCACAATAACGCATTTGATCCGAAAATAATTACTAATAATTAGCACACGATTTATCTTCCTAAACCGACATTTTCTTTTTTAATTCTCATAATTAGGAGTGCAATAACAGAGTAATAAGATGGAGATTTCTAGTCATGAACGAATTCAATCCCCAGAGCTGACCTCAGACATCTCGCGCCATAAAGCATCAAAACTTCAAAATTAATCCTCGGTGCTCGTTTCCAGGAAAAATGAGGGGGAAAACAATTTTAATCCGAAATTAATTGGATATAAATCCGATTAAAATTTTTGAGGAATTTTCCGCATACATTTCTACGTCTTTTCCGCGAACGAATCAATACTCACACAAAAACGAATGTACAGCGAATCTTCAGCTTACGAACTTGACTAGTTCCTGAAGTCCGTTCGTAAACCGATGTTTTCCGCAAACCGAAACAATTTCTCCTGTAGGAATCAATATAAAATGAATTAATTCGTTCCTGGGGACCCCGGAAATATCTAGTGCCGATTTTGTTTATAACAGCGATTTTGCGTAGCGTTAAAATCAATGAAAAAATCATTATACTGACACTAAAAAAATAACCAGAGGTATATGAAATAGATGAAATGAAAATTATGGCAGGTTCGGTGTCTGTCATCTATACGAAACTCTCAAAATCTGTGATAGCGAAATCCATGGTTCTGACAGACACCTGCTGCTGAACTCTGTGAATTAAGAACTATGCTCTGTAGGGTGTAATTATTTGAGTGTTGCTGAATGAAGGTCTTCTTCTCTGATACTTTTGCCATCCAGTTGACTCCAGCTATTTTTTGGATCTCGTCGTTCCATCTTGCGTAGAAGACGCCTTCTGGGACGTTTAACACCACGGGGTTACCAATCCAGAATACAGTTAAACCTCGTTAATGAGTCACTCTTGGGAGAGCAAAAATATGACTTAGTAAGCGGAGTGACTCGTTAAACGGAGTGAACTATAGCTATGCCAATTCCTGTCTGAGGACAATTGGGACTTCCCAAAAAGTGACCCGGTAAGCAGAGTGACGTGTTAACCGGGTGACGCACTAACGAGGTTTGACTGTACTATGTGGCACATCTGTTGTCCTGTCTTCTTGCAATATATGTCCAGCCCATTTCCATTTCAAACGTTCCGTTTCCTTAGGGTGTTCCAAATATGATTCTTTCCACGATACCACATACAGTCAAACCTCGTTAGTGCGTCACCCGGTTAACACGTCACTCCGCTTACCAGGTCATTTTTTGGAAGTCCCAATATCCTCAGGCATGAATTGGCACAGCTATGGCTTACTCCGTTTAACGAGTCACTCCGCTTAATAAGTCATATTTTTACTCTCCCAAGAGTGGCTCATTAACGAGGTTTGACTGTACCTTTATGTGGCTTCTTATCCATGTGATTCGTTTTCTGTATCTCCTTGTGGTACCCAACATGCATTTTTTCATGCTTTCTTTGTGTTGTTTGTAGCCTTTGTATTGCCTTGCTTGTGAGTGTCTATGTTTCAGCTCCATAAGTCAGTGCTGGTAGCGCACACTGGTTAAACACTTTTCAGGCATAATGACATGTGGCTCTTTAGAATTATACAGTTTTGCCAAAAGTGCTCCCTGTAATCCTGATCCTTCTGTTTATTTCATTGATGATTCTGTTGTCCATGGTAATTTCTTGTCCCAGGTATACATAGCTTTTTATTTCTTCTATCTCTGTGTTGTTGAGCAAAATAATTTTCTTCAGAGTAAAGGAGTTGAACATGACTAGCCTGAATACTTGCCTTTTCCCGTTCTTGTATCGTTTATTCCAGTTCGTTTGGATCACTGCTGCTGCTGATAATAAGCAGTACCACATATTATTGTAAAATATCTTTGAAAAATTGAAATGACTTGTTGTGTGTATCATCCATGGAATGGAGAACAGTGGTCATATTTGAAAATTTTATTCTTCAACAAGCTCTTCTGCCAATAAGAAAATTGACTCGTGACCACAGACATGTAAAATATGCTTTTTCGGGGTTTCACCCGTTTTGCATGTTTGTTAGGCTTGCTTTTCAACAGCTTGTGTGTTCGTAAATCAAGACTAGTCCGTAAACTGCATCATTTTGTGTCGTTCGTAAACCGAATTGTTCGCAAACCAAGCCGTTCGTATCCCAAGGGCTGATTGTACGTGCATAGAAGAAAAAAAATTACCATCAAGTTTTGCTTTTAGTTCCAACGAGAGGCTAATTTGCATAAGACGCGGTCACGGTTTAAATTTTTATCCTCTTCTGTTTTTTGTGGTCATTATCTTCATTTAATGAGATCATGTTTCTCAAGGCGTTAGTTGCAATGCATATTAAAATTGTAATTGTGCTCGTTCTGGTCGCACATGCCCTCATAAAATTTAATTGGCGAATTTTTAATTAAGAAGATGTAGTTTTGTTTTTTATGCGGATTTATTTTGATATGAATAATTTTGATGATTGTGTTTCAATTTTAATGATTATGATAATTACAACGAACTAATTAAGCAGTGAATAAACAATCATTGTTGGTATTGTAAATAATAATTATTGAAACTAGTAGTGATAGCGTCCAACGTGCAGTGGCAGATTATCCGGCCTCGTGGGGTACACCAAGCCATTCGATCCATTCAGTATGGGCATTCGCTCTCCAACGATTAGGAGGGTCATTCAAGTATTACGTCAGCATGAATGGGGGGGGGGGGCACATTTTAAGATCACGCAAGTAGACATGTGGACATTTTTTTCACATTCACAGATCACCTAATTGACCGCCGACACAGTTCCAGAACCCTTAAATGATCCGTGGCACATTTAGAAATTCCTTGAGTGACAGTTGGCACAGTTTTAGAGCACTTAAGCGACGCCCAGTGCGGCTCTATGTCACTAATGAAGTTACTCCCGGAACATACCCCAGGTTACTTAAGCGATCCGTGCATAATTACGGATCACTTGAATGATGCGTGGCACAGTTTGAGAGTACTTAAGTGGCCCAAACACATTTCTAAATCACTTCAAGGTTCCACGAAACATTTAGAGATAACTAAAGTGGCTCTCTAGGAGACTTATCAATAGGGAGATTGTCAGTTAAGGTGCCCACAAACCGCAGTTCAGGATGCCATTAAGAATATTTCATGTTTTTGTAAAGTGCGGTTGATGACGTAAACATCATCCAAACCTCCCTCCCCCTTGTCATCAAAAGTCAGCAAATCGGAAACCCCCACCGATGCTGACGTAATACTTGAATGACCCCTGTGCAAAATCCTATAAGGATGCCTACTTTTCGCTTCCCTAACGCTTTGATTAAATTTTATCCCAAGAAAGGGTCCCATACATCTTTTGAGTCCCGCGGCCCAAAACTTACTAGGATGGCCCTTGTTTGTGAATAAAAATACAACGCCACAACAGACAAAATGCCCAACGAGGTGGCTGATAAAAAGATGCCCATAAAAATATGGTTGTCATATATTTCAAAAATACAGCAACCCAATTAAAAACACAATCACAAAAATTATAAACAATATATACACATGAGAAAATATTATACAATGCCCATAAAGAATACTTATGGCTGTCTTATTCTAAGTATGGATAGCTTCTCGATTTACCACAACATGTTTATCGCATTTCTTTTTAAACGTGTCAATTGTGTTACAATTTACTACCTCCGGGGGTAAGCTATTCCATTTATTAACAACCCTATTAGAGAAAAATTCCCTGCGACACCATAACCTTGCATTGTCCCTCACCAATCGATACTGGTGTCCCCTTGTAAAAGCTGTTGATTGGCGGTGTACTAAAAGTTCATGGTCCATCCTATCCATCCCACTAAAAATTTTGAACACTTCGATCATATCTCCTCGACACCTGCGTTCAGCCAATGTAAACATATTCAAAAAATGAAGTCTCTCTTCATAACTCAAACCCCGTGTTCTAATAAGGACACGTGTTGCTCTTCTCTGCACCCCTTCAACCAAGTCTATGTCCCTCTGTAGGTATGGTGTCCAAAACCTTACAGCATACTCCAGTCCAGGACGAACTAATCCTCGAAAAAGCGGAAGAATGACTTTTGAAACCTTTTTGAAAATGAGACCAAGCAATCTATTCGATTTTTTGACCACCGCTGAACAATGTTCAGAAAACCTAAGCCGCTCGTCAATGAGATTTCCTAAATCGGTGACCCTAGTTGCATCCGGGATAGTGACACCATTCAACTCGTAAGAGAACCGTGGATTGTTCGAACCAAAATGAACGACCATGCACTTATCTACGCTAAACGTCATGCTCCATTCATTTGCCCATGCTGCAATCCTGTTTAGATTGGTCTGGAGCGACTCCCTATCGCTTTCATTCCCGAATACCCCCATTAGCTTAACATCATCTGCGAATTTTATAATCCCATCGATACCCTGATCGAGTTTATCGATAAAAAGTGAAAAAAGTATGGGGTCAAGGACACTTCCTTGAGGAACTCCACTTGTGATGTCTGTCCAACCAGAGAATTCCCCGTTCACCATAACTCGTTGCGACCTATCTCTTAAACACGATTCTATCCAATTCAGCAAGTTGCCCCCAATTCCAATCTCGTGTAAACGCTTCAAGAGTTTACCATGTTGGACCTGATCGAATGCCTTCTAGAAATCAAGGAAAACAACATCTACATTTTTGTTTTTACCCAAAGCCTTAGTCACGTGATCATAGAAGCAAAGGAGGTTAGTTACACATGACTTCCCCTTCCTGAACCCATGCTGATTATCCGACAATACATTATTCTCGTCTATCGACTTCACAAACTGCCTTTCGATGATAATTTCCAATTTTTCGAGAGGGAGCTCGTCAAACTCACTGGACGATAATTTGACACCGCTTCTCTACTACCTTTCTTAAATATCGGAACAACATTAGCAAGTTTCCAATCTCGTGGGACGATACCCTCAGCAACACTACTTCTGTATATCTGTGCGACTGCCCCAACAATTCATTAGCACATTCCCTGAGAACCCTGGGAAAGATATCACCTAGTCCTGGTGCTTTGCTTGCGCATACATTTCCTAGAAGATTTAGGACCTCCACGTCTTCTACTTGAATATCGTTGAGGGTTTTGTTACCCCATGCAACCCCCGTATATCGAATATCATTATCTCCATTAAAAACCGACGCGAAAAAGTCGTTGAAAGCACTACACATGTCTACATTGCTCTCTACCCTAGAGCCTCCTATCAAGAGGGGGCCAACTGTCCCCTTACATCCATTATTGACGTTTCGAAAAAATGATTTTGAGTCAGAGCCAATGTTATCTGCCAACCTAGATTCAACTTCCTTTTTACTATCCCTTATCACTTTCTTCAACACTCTTCTTTTAGCAGTAAACAATGATAGGTCACCTCGTCCACTGTTATACTCTCTGAATGTTCTTTTCTTTTCAAGATAAAGGTTCCGCACGCTATCCGTGAACCATAGAGGGTGCGATGTACAAACACGCCTTTTTCGAACAAAGGGTATGACGTCGTGCAAAACAGAGGACAGTTTCGTACTAAATTCCTCCCATTGACTTACCACCCCTACTGATTCCAACCGGTCTATGAAAACTTCCACTAACCTTGTTCTCAAAACATCAAAGTTAGTTCTCCGAAAACAAGGAACCAGTCTTTTGTTATCAACCTTAGCCGAGGAAAAGTTAGTGAAATCTGACGATACGATGATCACTGGAAGAAAACTCTTCCCCCACCGAAACATGTTCAACTAGATCCTCAGAACTAGTAAGAACTCAATCCAAAATAGCAGTACCTCTAGTGGCTTCTGATACATGCTGATACAAAAAAATTTTCGAGCACCAACTTAAGAAAGTCTCTTTCATACTGATTTCCAGATGAAAGGTTCTCCCAATCAATACCTGGGTAATTGAAATCCCCTAGTATGAGAACCCTCTTTCTCTTACACATGTAGGAAATTTCATCATGCAATTTGGCGATGTAATTTTGATCCCTATTCGGTGGATTGTAACAAACCCCAACAATAAGTTTATGACGTCTTTTGTTCTCAAGTTCAACCCATATGGTTTCAATATCACTTCTCTGCACGTTACACTCTCTAGCCTTCAAACAGGATTTCACGTATATCAACACTCCACCCCCTTTCCTATCAGATCTATTTCTCAAAAACGTATCGTATCCTGAGATGTGTAAGAAAGATTCATCCCCATCGTTTGCCCACGATTCTGTAATGGCTATAAGATCCAAGCCCTCCACTACTATCATAGTTTCTAAAAAATCTTTCTTATTACCCAAGCTCCTGGCTTGGTGAAAGGGGTGATTAAACAATTGTGTCATTTTTATTCAGTCTCCGGTTTCTTTCAGTCTCAGCAGGTTTTCAGGTTTTCTTAATAGTTCTGTGTGTGAGGGGAGAACAGGAAACTCGAGTTGTCCAGTCTCTGGGACACTGTGGATCGATTTGGGTATTCCCGTGGTGTGAGGAGGACTTAAGACAGGGCTTCTTAACCTAGAAGTTGGTCGTGTCCCAATGTTGGGTCGCAGTGGCTTCAGAGATGGGTCGTACTAAATCCACTTACAGAGAGGGATTCTATGGGTCAAGACACAAATTTGATTTTCAGGGACTTCCCAGATGAGTCTTACAGATTCACTTACAAAGTTTATCGCGCTGGGGTGTAACTATGTAATTGCAGCTAGGGATTCTTGAACTATGGGTTGCGACCCAAAATTAATTCGCAGGGACTACTGAAATCGGTCATACGAATCCGTTTGCAGCAAGGGACCTTGAACGCTGGGACAAGACCCAAACTAAATTCGCAGGGCATTCTGAGATCGGTCATACGCATCCGCTTACAGCAGGAACCCTTGAGCTATAGGTCACGACAAAAACTTTATTCGCATGGGCTTCCGAGATGGGTCTCATGCAAATCCACTTACAGTTCTGTTATGAATGCACTTATTGCGTCCCTGGTTTCACCAATTTAGAAAAAACAAAAACAGTCCCATGGGTCGCAAACCCCTAATTTTGTTGTTGATTTTGGGTCGTGCTGAAAAAGGTTAAGAACCCCCTGGCCTAAGACGTTCCCGAGATTGCCAAATGTCATGGTAAATTCAAACGTGTTTCATTTCAGAATTTTAGGTTGTTTGGTCTGTTAACCATCCTAATAATGTCATAAAGATGACGCTATATATAGGTATATCACGATACCATTGAAACGTGTGAAAAATGAGCTGAATATCACCTAGAAAAAATTCAGATCCACCAGAGCCCTTACCATGTAGACCAGCCATCTTCAGTCTGTTGCTCACAAGCACCACGATGTCCCCTGAAGCACCATGTCAGATTGTGCACTCGCGAGCAATTGATAATTTCTTCAACTAAATACATTGTAAAAATCGCTTTCAAGAGTTGAGATTATTGAGATTTCAAGCATGCGTATGTAAACGTTGCCGTAAGGTGTACATGTTCAACTCATGACCAGCGGGCTTAATGCGGCCCTCAGACTATAACTTGGCCCGCGACCTCAAATCCTAATTTTGTGATAATGAACTAACTAAGCACCACATTTGAAGATCATTTAAGGAACCCACAGTGCATTTCTACATCCCTTAAGTGGCCTGCGGTATATTTTCAAATTGCTTCAGTGACTTGCGGCATATTTACAGACTTGGATGATTTATGTCACAGTTCCAAATCGCACGCCCCGCGGCATATTTCGAAATCACTCAAGTGAGCCGCAACATCTCTTGATCACTTAAGCAAGGGACCCGCGGAATATTTGCAGATCTCTGAACCGAACCGAAGCACATTCACAGATCACTCATGCGGCGAGCGGCGCATTTATAGATTACTTAAGTGACCCACAGTATACCCAAAGATCCCTCATGTGGTCCACGGAAAAGTTCTAGATGGCTTAAGTGACTGGCAGCACATCTACACATCACTCAAGCGGCCCGCGACACAGTTCCTGAGGATTTGAGTGACCTGCCGTACATTCCCAAATCACCCAAGCAGCATACGACAAGCCTACAGGTCACTTAAGTGGTCCGCGACACGTTTTCAAACCAATGAAGAAGCCCGTCCTCTCCTAAAGGTTGAACAAACCTTGCCGTAATGGGTGTTCGGTTTTTGATGATAGCACAGACAGTGCTCGCATTTCGAGAAAGGATGAAGACACCTGATGTAGACGTATAATGTTGTCCATAGCATTGCAGTACTAGCTTCAAATTTTACTAACGAATAAGAACAGAACATGTATAAAACACTTTTGAGATTAACATCCTTTTTACTGATCAAAATGCCATTTATTTAAAAATTAATGATAAATTTCGGGTATTTATTATTGTAATATAATAAATACAATAAATATAATATAAAAATAATATAATATATTTATTTCAAGAAATTTTCGGTTATTATGCATAATCGCCGGTAAAAGTGACAATTTTTTCCGTATTTATAAAATTTACTACCGACGCTTGGGTATGATGCATATTCACCGGTAAAAAATGATCAATTTCTCATACTTACCAACTTACCAAGACGATTAACCTCTTCACTTACAAGCGAATCGGCAAGAAATTTGGATGTTCCCTATTTGACGAATCGGCAATAAACATAGTAAAGCCAAGTTTTCCTAGCTTCTGCGCCGTGTGCAGCGTCAAAACGCTGATTGGTTAAAAACTAGAAATTCAGGTTTTTTTTTGACCAATCAGAGTTTTCACGCTGCACGCGCTGTACAAACCTGCTTCTAGGGAAGCCAGGCTTTAGTAACCTTGTCCTAACCTAACCACACATTAGAAAAAGGGGAAAAAACTACACACACACAAACAAACAAAAGAGTAAGGGTGGGAACATAGTGCTGATTCCGAAAACTTGCGTCGTCTCCGATTGGTTAAAAACCCGAATTTCAAGATAAAAAAAAGTTGAAATTCGGGTTTTTAACCAATCGGAGACGACGCGAGTTTCCAGAATCTGAAATACGGACGCACTATGTTCACACCCTATGACAGTATAAAAGATGATAAGAATATACGAACAAAAAGTTAGATTTCTTTTCACCCTCACCCTACCTGTTCTCCTTCACTTTTACAAGAAAGGCCGGGATTACACTATAAAAATTCGTTTATAAAACTTGAAAAATGCAGCCAATAGGCTGATCAGTTACGTTCGCTCGAATGTAACAGATGTGTTTATTGGTTACATTTTTAAAGTTTTATAAAATAATTTTTATCAAAGTTTTATAGTGTAATACCAGCCAAAGATACATCATATGCGAGGAAAAAGATCACTATCACGGTTCACAAAAAACCAAAACGAAAAAAAAAATTTGTAAGTTTGCAATAAAACTTCTCGGGATGATCAGGAGAGAGGAAAGAAAACAGAGTGAACTCTTGTTTGAATTCATTCCACTGGCGTTTGGACGCAATATTAGGTCCTCCGATCGTAAAGTGATTAAAGGTTAGTTGCACTTCGGTCCCTTATTCGCATCATTCGAGGTATAAAAATGGGATGACGTTTTTACTTGGATTGACATCGTAACAAGAATTTTCAAAGCAAGCTGCCCTAACTTTGTGATTGTTTTCTCTGTGATAACAAAATGACTTTTCTGTGATCCCGAATTCATTGTCTGTGGATATTTCCGAAGGGATATGTGAGGAAAAAGCACTTGACGGATGAGGAGATCGCGTTTTTCCAGAAACAATTCACACGGGATAAGAATAATCTTCAACTACCAAAAAAAAAACGACTATATTCTTTCCCTTTTCCATTGAATATTTCTCAAGAATAATATCGCGTGGATCCAAAGTGAAAAGAAAGAAGTTTTGTTCCACTTTCTCTCATGAAGCAAAATCGTTTGTCTGATGTGAATTTGGGCGTCAACCTTCAAAAAGAGCTCCCGCAGAACTCATTACTACACTCATTATAATGAGTTATTTCTCTTTCTTTGTGCTTGGCAACAATAATATACGAATAATCACTGGCAAAATGACATCATAGGAATTCCGCATGAGCCAGAATCTTTATCTTTGTATCCTCAAATACAGGGTGATTAAAATAATTAGTGTCACCGTACTCTGGATAGTTTTTCCTCAGGAAACTGCTTATCTGAATGCAGCCAAATTTTTTAGGATGTCTTAATGAGACCATGGGAGAGACATTTATGCAATAAAAAAAAATAGTTCTATCTTTGACCACCAGGTGAAAAAGTGACGATTTTTTGTTGCATTTTTCCTCCCATGGCCCATATTGCGTATGTACCAAGTTTCAATGGAATACGTCGACCGCAACGGGCGCTACATTAGTCTGAGTAGTGTCAGTATAGCAGTGTCACAGCATAACTAAAAATACTCAGACCTCTGTTTCGTCCGTTCTGGTGGACGCGTTCCACTGAAACGTGGTATATACGATTTATGGACCTTGGAAAAAATGGAAAATGCTCTAACAAAGTGCCTCTTTACCTGGTGGTCAAAAATGGAACTATTTTTTTTTTTCATTGCATAAATCTCTCTCCCATGGTCCCATTAAGATATCTTGAAAATTTGACTGTGTGTGCGGATGAGTAGTTTTTGAGAAAAACTATTCACACAGCAGTACGGGAACTTTAATTATGATCACCCTGTACGTATAGTTATACAATAAACTTTGGTAGAGCTATAGCATTTCAAATTTTAGGCCCTCCTCACACAAGAATACTTAAATATGTAGATCTCGAGTTGCCCGAAGATCTCAGGAGACTGAGAGACCGATTGACTTCAGTTCATAGTTTTCCAAACTTTTTGTGGTTCCATCGCCCAGAAATTTTTTTTTCTCATCTTCCCCAACTCAAACAAGCCCATAGACTCTTGTTATAATCGTAGTTTCTATCACCCCCGGACCATTCCATCGCCCACCAGGGGGCGATATTTCCAACTTTGGGAAACACTGCTTCAATCCATGGCCATCCGATCATTTTCATGTGGCCCGCTGACCAGTTTTAGAAAATAGCTACTTTCTACGGGAAAACTATTGCATTTAAAAAAAAATCGTTAAAGAACTCTGGCCACTGAAATTGGCGATGCTGTATTCAGAACTGTGATGCGCTTTCCAGATTCAATAGCGATGCTGTGCATTTGGTACATTAAGAGGGCCGTCATAACGAAAATTCGGGGAACCTGGTGCCAAAATAGTTTTCAAGGCCTATGATTTCATATAGGCTACCATATTTCGAGAAGATGAATTCAGCATCCAAAAAGGTATACATAATTACAGAATTTACCAAAATGCTGGAAAACACCTTAATGAAAGAAATAATTTTAGAATTATTTGGGAAAAATAATTTGATAGAAAAATTTCATAATTGATAAAAAAAATTTATAATTAATGAAAAAATTTATAATTAATTAAAAAATTTATAATTAATTAAAAATAGTTACAGGATGACTGAAAGAAATAATTTCAGAATTATTGAGAATAATTTCAGAACGGTCAAGAGTGATTTCAGAATTATTAAAAGTATTAATTCATGAAAAACTAATAATTTTCGAAAAAAAAATGAATTTTTTCTGAGAAATTAAAATTAATGAAAAAATAATTTCAGATTAATATTCTTATATTTATAATTGCAATAATCATAACATAATTTATGAGTGGGAAAATAATTTCATTCTTTGACTTCAATAAAGAATAAAAATTCAAGTATGCTTCGTTTAAAAAACGGGAAAAACCGGGACACTTTCGCTAAAAAGTCGGGACGGCCAAAAAAAAACCAGAAAAAACCGGGACTGTCCCGGGTTATACTAGGCGTATGGTCACCCTAAACATCACCGGACCTCACAGTGTGCGATTTTTTCTTGTGGGTGTTTATAAAAGACTACGTTTATGTGCCTCCCCTTCAGGCTACATTAGCCGAACTGAAGATACGCATAACAGCAGCCGTGGAAGCAAACATGCTCGCAAACGTTTGGGACGAATTTGACTACCGTATAGACATATGTGGACATACTGAGCACCTTTAATTTGGTTCGTAAAAAAAAACTTTATGATTAGCCATGTAATAACTAATGTTATAAGTGACTATGTTCAAAATTTTTCGCAATATACACATTTAAATCGGGTGATTTTTTTTTAAACACCCTGTATTTTAAATAATATTATTACTAATATAACGTCATTTATTTGACTGAAGGAAAAACAATTTCTTCCTCGACTTTCGATCGGCAGTGGTTCGATTGATATTAACATGCATTTTTCAGCGCGTTCCCAAATCGATGATATTATTGAACTCTTGAAAATAGAAACCGATGTAGAGAGAGAGAGAGAGAGAGAGAGAGAGAGCAATATATCAGAGAAGACTCGAAGCATATAAAACGTATTATTATTATCCATCCATGTTTTTATTGGTAATAGTGATATGCAGTAATGGTAATAAAATTGGACCTTTTGTCCCGCTTCGAAATTGAGCCGAAAGTTTCCGTTTTTATTTAGATTCGATGCAGTTACGAGAAATCGATTACGTTCAAATCGATATCAACAATAAAATCACCTAGAGGAGAAAATGGTGGAGAAATAGATATTTATATATTGATCCGATCTATCTCTGATCAAAATGTTATCCCCCACTTACACTCGAAGAAAATGAAAAAGCTTTGACATCTATGGTACGTACTCCCCGAACACAAGAGGGCTTGTGACTCGGTGACCAATTACAAGGATTATCGAAAGAGATCAAAGACTGGCTGCTCAGATGATATCGTGCACTAAGACTAGCTGTCGGCTCCCTTCGGCCGGGGGATTACATTATAAAAGTTTTATTAAAGAACTTTTATAGTGTTTGTTTTCTTATATCGATATTATTGCTGATGCGTGGCACAGATCCGGAACACTTGAAGGATCCGCCAAACATTTAGAGATAACTAAAGTGGTTCTGTACGGGACATATCAATAGGTAAAATGTTAGTTCAAGTGTCCGCAAACTAGCGAAAGATTTTCTCTTTTTTAGCGAACCAAGTAAGATGCTATTAAGAATATTTCATATCTTCATTAAAGGGTGGTTGATGACGTAAGCATCATCCAAACCCCCTTTTTGAATCCAAACCTCCCCGCTTTTTGAAATTTGCGTTATGTCCCGGTTTCTCATTTGCATGATCGAACTACCCAAACCGAAGCCCTTTATTTCCCGCTCATAGGTAACTTTTTCGATGACCATCCCGTATTTCCCGGGTCATTCCAGTATTTTAAAGCAATCGGCTATCGCGGACCTTTTTTTTTTTGTAAAAATGTCCGGTGTTATTCATGAATTTTCTACGAAGTAATGTTGAATTTTTATTCTTCATGTTCACAACTCATAAATTATATTATTATAGTTACGACTATAAATAAGAATATTCAAATACAAATACAAATACAACGCCACAACAGGCAAAATGCCCAACGAGGTCATCTCACATATCTATCTTTTGTTTTTTTTAACGTTACATTTCGTAGAATTCATTTTAATAAAATCCACTTATTATAATTTCAATCCAATTTAAAGCAGTGGTTTATTTCCAGCTGTTGACGATTTTTCAGTGATATTAGTAATTGTTGACAACTTTTCTCACTTTTAGCATCATTTTCGGCGATAACTGGCGATGCCCCGTATTTTTCCCATATTCAAAATCCCATGTACCGTATGTTCCCGTATTTGAAATCCCAATGTCCCGTATTTTTCTGGAGGAAATATGATCCACCCAATGTTTAGTTAACGTGTTGGAGAGAATTTACGATATTTCGTATTTTCCTTTATTTAAGATCTGTTTTCCCGCAATTAAATATGGTCAACCTATTCCAACACCATAGTTTTGTTCTTTTTCGCAATCTTTTTAAAGACACATTTCAATGGGAGAAAAAAAAAAGAAAGAGGCCAGTGTCTTACCTCACGCTGCAGCTATTTTTAGGCCTACTCTAATGGCGATAGTGGTATGCGGTAGTGTGTTTTAGTTTCTGGCACGGATATGGCAGTTTCCAACGTATATTTGCTGGCAACAAACAACTCAGTCACTTGTCAGCTGCGATTCTCTTCACACGAGATATAAACACAGCTGCCGAAAAGAGTTCAAAACTTATGCATAGCACATGTAAAACAAACTTACTACAGGCCTATCACTAATAAATTTACAATTCGAACAACGTTTTTAAGACATTTAAAAATAATTTAAATCGACACCGAGAATTCCATCGCTATGGTTGACACCAGGAAACGTTTACACTAGCTGAGTGGTCAGCCAAATCCAAACTGTCCAATTAGAGGATCGGGATTACGGCCAAGCGCGACCGAAGTAACCGATGTTTGGTTCTTGTTAGATAAATTGACTGACATCTACAGGCCTATGAGGCATTCAACGTTGATCCACGGCTCATCCATGTCTTCAACCAGCACCGGCATCAACGTTGATCGCAGAACTTTCGCCCGCAATTACGAATGCTCACTGCACTGGAAGATAGACGACTTGGAACTCGTGCGTGGTTCCGGGACGAGTGTCCGAAGTGGCGAATTTCCTGTCGGATCGACCTTCGATGGATGTAAGTGGGAAGTCGAGCTTTACTACATCAAAGACTCTCGAGAGTTTGGTTTGATATTGGCTCCACGAACTTCGACATGCCAGAACGGCGAAGATCTCTACCAGGAAACTCCGCTCTTGAACGCGAGTTGTCGCTTCGTTTTCTATGATCCATTCGACAATGAAGTCCAAGTGACGGAAGGCCGGCTATGTAGGAATATGTTCAGCTTCAGGGTGATGGACGACTCCATATTCGGAGATGGATGCGTGACGAGAGATATCTTGAAGTTGAAAGCTTCGGTGCGTGCCAGCAAGTGGTGTGAACACACGCTTCCCGGAGATATCGGTGTCCGTGGAGATTCTTTTCCGAAGCGTCTGGTGAGTCTTTTCGAAAACGGGAAGTTCACGGATGTAATCATCGAAGCACCTGGAACGGAAGTGAAAGCTCATAAGTGCGTTCTGGCCTCACATTCGCCTGTGTTCGAAGCCATGTTCGGTGACGACTTCACTGAGAAGATCCATTCGAGGGTCTTCTTACCGGATTTAGACAGGGACATCGCAGAACTGTTGTTCCGTTACATGTACACGTTCGAAGACCCAGTCTTCGCGGATCTGAATCAAGCAACGAGATTATATGCTGTTTCAGATAAATACGGTATTTCGGCACTCTCCAGCATCTGCAGAAGCTTCCTACTAATGAACGCATCCAAAGACAACGCTTCTGATCTTATGAACATTGCTGATGCTTTCTCTGATGGTGTTCTTAAGAATTCACTTTCAGGGTTATTTCCTGATATCAGCAGCACTGAAGATATGACGTTATGAGTTAATAATTTATTGTTTCAATTGGAGTCGAATGAATGCTTATAGGTGAAGAAGTGTACGTAACGTGACTCTGGTGTAGCAGTTCAGTTCCACTTCATCCAAGGTAAACAGTCGAATATTATCTTGGGATTTTTGTCAGGGTGATGTAAGATTCGATATTCGGTGGATGTGTGACGAGAGATTTAATGAAGTTGAGAGTTTTGTTGCGTGCCATGAATGAATGAACGCCAGAACTTTGCCACTAGACTTATCCCGTTGCCGAGATCCCTTCCAGCCCAGCAGAGTCTGGAACACTTTATTTTGTGTCAAAAAAAAAAACCACAAAATTTTTACAACATATTTTCCCCGGACAATTGGGTACAGTGGCGATTAACAAATTTTGTGGTGATTACAGACGAGATGGGATTGGGAGTTGGAGAAGTTTCGGGGTTTAGTTAAGATGAATATACACATATATTAGGATGGAGGTATGTTTTAAAAGCAATTGAGCCCCCCCCCCCCATGCCATCTCATCTGTTATCTTACACTTGCCATATTATATACACAGGATACAAAAAGAAAAAGAAATGACAATATTATTGTGAAACATAAAATATCCAATGGAAACGAGTCATCTCGCTGAACACCTTATTGGTGAGCAGATGGGTTTGATAACTTGCGAACTAGAAGCCAGCATCCGTTTTGTTGGGTTGAGTTCACTCGCTCCCGTGGATTTAATGAAAATATACAAAACAGAAGTAATGTGTGGGGAATATATACCATTAGGGGGATCACCCGTGGCATCTCGCTTAGCACCTTATTTGGTGAGCAACATGAATACGACAATATGAGTACGCACGTGTGTTGTGGACATGAAGAACTTGAATAGAGGAAAGAGAAATACAAATATACACATTTATATACATATATATAACTGCCAGGTCGAGTCGTCTCGCCCTATACCTATTTTGATGAGCAATGTGGGCTTGGTTTAAATGGGGTATTGTCTGGAGAGAGCCTTAGCTAAGGATCAGCTTCGGTCTTGGTGTTTTGGTTGACTCGCTCTGGTTCGTCCCACCCAGCACCCTAGCTAGAATAGCGGCATGAAGGACACTTGTGGTTTGTTGCGTGCCAGCAAATTGGTGTGAACAAATCCTTCCCGAAGCCGGTATCCTTGGAGATTATTTTCCGAACCATCTGGTGAATCTATTCGAAACCGGTAAGTTCAAGGATGTAGCCATCGAAGCAACCTGAATGGGAATGAAAGCATACAAGTGCGTTCTGACCTCATATTCGCCTGTGTTCACCCATGTTCGGTGATGACTTCACTGAGAAGATCCATTCGAGGGTCTTCTCTTAAAGGAATTTGTTTTTCTTTACTGTCATTCATATATAACATGTGCATTTCAGAGAACAAATAAGATCACTAAGGGATCATACGATTCATACTGGTGATCATAGATGAAAAAGATACAATTCGTTTCATGTACGTAATTCACACAAATATATAAATGTGTATAGTTCATATTCATCATGTATGTATGAAACGGTTTTTATTAATATTGTTAGAATTTCACAATTTTTTGAACAAAAATTGGAGTGAAAAATTAATATTATTTATGAGGCAAAAACAGGAATTTCAGTTTCTCAATAAAATATTAGTCTTTACAATTAAAAAATATAGACAATATTTGTCTTGACATTTTAAAAATACTGTTCATTATTAGTTTTGTAATTTCAAGTTTTGTAAAAGATCTTTTATCCAACTTTCATAAAGTAATGCCGGTCTGTTTAAAAATGAAATTTTTACATAAAATATTTCTATTCAGTCACAGGATTAACTGAAATTTGATTTTGTTTTCTTGGATTAATAACAATTGCGTCTATTGAACTGAACTTGGGTTTTTGTGAATGGTATGAGATGTGGCCCGGATAAGAAGACAAGATGCAACATTGCCAATAACCCTTTATTCGGCAATGTTGCTCTCAAAAAAGCAACACGAGTTTCTTATATTTTTCAAGTAAAAGCTATTTATATTTTGATTAATTAATTATTATTGATTATTAATGCTCATTTGTTCCAAGCGACCCCTAAGCATTCGATTTTTATCTTTGAGGTATTCGTGAACTTTCTGTTATTAATAGCAGAATGGTTCAAAGGTACACGTCTCATATTCCATGACAAGCCAAGCAAGAACGATTTCTGACTCCGGCTTGCAGGTAAATACCTATGTGTGTGTGGTGGAGACATAATGATTTGCATTCTTCAAAAATGATAGAAAAGTAAGTTGCCAAACAATAAATGACATTTTTGCATTATTCTAGAGAGTGTATGTAAATCACATAATTACAATGTGTTCAGGGCCCAGTCCTAGAAATTCTGCTGCCTGATGAATAATATTTTGCCATCCTTAAAAGATACGACTATCAGAAAAGAGTTTTCTTTCTTCACCACTGATACCTCGATACAATGGTTTCCAAAGTGTTGGTCACGACACCCTTGGGAAAAGGGTAAGGGGCCATTCAAGTAATACGTCAGCAGAGTTTTAGCCATTTTGGACCCCATCTCCTTGTCAGCAGAATTTCGTGAGCAGCTCTGCCCCTCTGAATCCTAACTCATATTTTCATAAAGGGTGGTTGATGACGTAAACATGATACAAACTCCCCCCCCCCCTTGTCATCAAAAGTCAGCAAATCGGAGACCCCCCCCCCGATGCTGACGTAATACTTGAATGACCCCCAACGTTAATACTTTAAAATGCCACGGGAGAATTTCTAAATAAAAACATCCTGATGAGATTAGAAAATATATCAAATCAATATAGTAAATCTTCTTTGAAAGGGATGCGGGGTTTGTCCCATGAGTGGGCACACCTATTTACATTATTTCCTGAATGTTTGGTAAATTATCTTAAGTGATGGAGCTGCTCTCTGAATTACCAATAACAAGAAAACAATTGTGAAATAACGTGTGTGGCGGTCGCCAATAACGTGTGCCGGTCGCCAATGCAGACTGGGCAGAAGGAAGATAGAGAGAGCTAGAAAACACACACGCAGTTATGCTCTCCTAGTTGTCATGGTGTAAATATTTCTATATTTTAAGCGGAATAAATTTAATATGATGAAATAATCTGTTGTGTCAAAAAGGTGTGTACAATGTCTAAGACACACAAACATCAAACGACAGAACGTGTAATATTAAACATGTGACTAATCGTCTTGAAGGGAGACACCAGTGATTCGCAGCAGTCAATAATAACTGCACCGATCTGCAGCTACACAGGATAGGTTTCCGTTCCGGACACTATATAAGTTCGTAAATCGCAGTGTACTTGGGCTGACCATATTTCCTCGAGTGAAATACGGGAAATTGGGATTCCAAATACGGGAAAATACGGACATCGGAAATACGGATTATCCCCAAGAACAACGCCAAAAGTGTAACAAGTTGCCAAATATTGCTGAAATTACGGAAAAATCGCAAAGGCGGGAAACGAAGCGTTACCAGTGTCGTCGGAGCCGGGGGTGCTGTGGGTGCTCGAGCACCCACAGAAGTTTGTAAAACGGGTCCGAGCACCCACAGAATTGATTCAGAAATCGAAATTTCCTACATTGGACTCAAGACGAGCACCCACAAGTTCGAAACACTTCCGACGCCCCTGAGCGTTACTGTAAATTGCAGTGGATTAAAATGTATTCGACAAAACAAAGCTTTCACCAAGACAAAAATGTGGGAAATTAATATTCTCATTTATAGTTGTAATTATCATACACTGGTGAAATAAATTAAGAGAATTTGCATATTTTATCGAATTTCATGAAAAGAACTGAACTGAATGTAAAACCACTGCTTCTAGACAAAAATGCAAATCTTGTGCGTCAAATACGTAAGCGTACACGTGTGTGTAGGCGGAGCCAGTAGAGAAACAGGCTTTATAAGCGCGCGTAAGTTAAGACGCATTTCGTTCGCTAGCACACCTCGGCGAATTTCTTGGTGTTATTTTGCAGCAATCGTCAATTTCAAATTGTAACAGTAAAAATGAGTAACCACCAACATTTAGATGACGGAATGAGGTGGCGAATTGTGGGGAGGCTAGAAGCAGGCCAATCTCAAGTCCAGATTTGTAGAGAGTTCAATTTAACGCCCAGCGTCGTGTGTAACTTATTTAAACAGTTCCAGGATACCGGATCCATCGAGAGAAAGCCTGGGCAAGGTCGTCCAAGAGCCACGACGGCCAGAGAAGATCGCCATTTGTCGATTATAGCGAGGCGTAACAGGAGTGCTACAGCCTCTCAGCTCTCTCGTCACTTGTGTGCAGCCACAGGAACCCGTGTATCAAGGGTGACTGTTTCCAAAAGACTTCACGAGAGAGGGTTGTTTGCAAGAAGACCTGCTGTTTGCGTCCCGCTCACTTCTACGGACAGGAGAATCCGTTTATCATGTTGCACAGAGCATAGAGATTGGAGTATGGATCAATGGGCGACCGTTCTCTTCACTGATGAGTCCCGGTTCAGCCTAAGCACCGATTCTCGCCGTACGTTCATAAGGAGAGAGCCAGGGACTCGCTACCTACCCTCCAATGTCCGTGAAATCGACCATTATGGCGGAGGAGGTTTAATGGTCTGGGCAGGCATCATGTTGGATGGCCGCACACCTATCCATGTCTTTGAAAGAGGCACTGTGACTGGTGTGAGGTATAGGGATGAGGTCTTGGAGCCTTATGTTCGGCTTTTCAGGGGTGCAGTTGGCCCCGAGTTCATTTTAATGGACGATAACGTGAGGCCACATAGAGTTCTTCTGCTCGACGATTTTCTAGAAAGTGAGGATATTCGCTGGATGGATTGGCCAGCCAGATCTCCAGACCTTAACCCTTTAGGACATGTCTGGGACTCTTTGGGGAGGGCAATTGCAACTCGCAACCCCCCCCCCCTCCGGGAACCATCCAGGGAATGAAAACAGCGTTGCAGAACGAGTGGGACCAATTGCCATAGGAAATGATAAACTACCTTATTTCAAGTATGAAATCACGCTGCGAAACCTGTATATCTGTAAGAGGGGACCATACCCGCTATTAACCCATCTATTAACCCATTTTTTTGTTTATTCTGCAACCGCTGTTTCATACCTTCCGACTCCAACGAGCGTTACTCACGATCATGCGTGTGTATTACACAATTATTGAATGGTTATTTGTTTTGTATTGTATCAATGTATGTACATATCAATTTTCATTAAAATCGGTACAGTAGTTCTAGAGATAATCGACCAAGTCTGCAAATTCTGTTAATTTCTTACACCAGTGTAATATAGTTTATGAGTTGAATAAGAATTTCAATCTTTGACTTCAATAAAGAATTAAAATCCAAGTAGGCGTCATGTAAAAACGGAAAAAACCGGGACACTTTTGCGAAAAAGTCGGGACGACCAGAAAAAGAAAGAAAACCGGGACTGTCCCGGGAAATACGGGACGTATGGTCACCCTAAGTGTACTGATAAGCAGGATAAGGTTTGTTCCGCTTGCTGAAAATTACGCATCACGTATCAGTACGTGTAGGGGAGACTAATCCGTACGTGTAGGGGTCACTCCTTGGCACATTATTTTTCAAACTTTTTTTTCTCAGTCAATTTTTACCGTAAAATTTCACTAAATTCATTTTTAGCAACTGTATACTGTACGAAACGTCATATAAATTTAAAATTACCTCTTTTTCTTACTGTAATTTATCATAAAATATGGATTTTTAAAAAGGCAAAAATGTTCCTATGTACGACATGGGGTCCTTGTACCTTGAGATATTCACTGTTGTAACAGGGTAAAATTACAAATATAAAAAAACATACAGGAAAAATAATATAAGTTTTTTAATATAAATCACAAATGAAATTTCAAAATGACACAAATATGATTATTAATATATATATAAAGAAAAGTAACAATCATGGAGGTAGGGTGCAGTAGCTCAGGTCGATAAGATACTCGCCTAAAGTATCAAAGGATGTTTAGAAGTGTCGCGAGTTCGATATACGGTTCGCCCTTGTCAGAAACTTCCTGACACAGGAGTAGAACAGAAACCGTGACGTGACCACAGAAAAAGACCACCACTTGCTACCGCAGGGAGTCCCACATCGAAGGGTTAGTGCACCAATCTCTAGAGGTGAGTGTAAAAAAAATCCTCCGTTCGGAATCGGCAATTAATTACCGGTCCCGGTCTAATTAGCCCTCGTGTGCAGAAAATGATCGTTGTGCGTCAAAAATGACCAAATGATAATGAAGGTTGGAAAGTATTTATATATATGAAATGCATAATTATTCTTTATTATACTTGCAAAAACAAAAATTATATTTCTAAATATTTATTTCTGTCAGTTCCTTTCATGCTAAGTGATTGCATTTGAGATACAATGTTCGTGATATCAACATTTGCTGTATCTCGCACTGATATAAACAATAAAATATTCTCTCAACTCTCCTCCAAAGGAAATTAATTTAAAAGTTTCTATTGGACGCAAGTAGTAGGTTTTTGTGCGGCTCTACAACATTGTCCCACGCTTCAAACTTTGTTTCTTCCGACGAATTTGATTAGGAAATAAGGAAGAAGAAAAACGGATATAGCTGAAGTTTTTATAAGAAAAAAGTATAGATCTAAAATTTAAAATTTTAGCTGCTGCAAACTGTTTGAACACAAAGTTGTTCCGTTCACACCTTGACTCAAAATTAACTTCTTTTTTTTCCTAACGAACACGGCTTTAGATCGTCACTATCCGTTTCCACCCAATTAGCCCGTTACATTCACGACTTATCTAACAGTATTGACAACAACCTAGAAACTGATATCGTATACTTGGATTTTTCCACAGCATTTGATAGGGTGTCCCATAGTAAACTTCTTAAACTTCAAAACCTTGGCTTATGTGTTCAATTACTGAAATGGGTGGAGGCCTTCCTTGTTTATCGCCGTCAGTTTGAGTGTTTCAAGGGCCAAGTCTGACACGCCTCAAGGATCGGTCCTCTCCCCTCTATTATTTCTAATTTATATTTATGACTTACCATTATAAATCAATTGCTCCATCAGACTTTTCGCCGATGATTGCGTTATTTATCAAAGAATTTATAGCAGATCGGACCAAGATTCTCTCCAGCAAAACTTTAACACTACATCCAAATGGTGCTCGTCTACTACAACTAAACATCTCTAAAACAGTCTTCATGAAACTTACACGTAAAAGATCTCCCTTAGAATTTCCTGTGATTAATTAATCACAGAAAGGTTTCCCATTACAAATACCTGGGTGTGAGAATTTCTGCCGACCTTCGTTGGAACCTCCACATGGATTATATATTTCAAAAATGCCTTCCAAACCTTTTTTTTTCTTTCGTCGTAACCTGAAATATTCCTGCCGCCACCTCCGACATCTATGCTTCCAAACTTATATCCTTCCTGACCTTTCCGATGACTGCGAAATTTTGGATGCTTATACGCTAAGCTGGAATCTATCCAAAATAAATCTACCGCTTCATTTTAAACTGCTGGTCTTCCTCTGTTTCCGTAACACAGCTCAAACGCCAACTTAATTTACTCCTCCACTTACCTCCTGTAGATATATCGCTCGCCTATCATTACTTTTCAAAATTATCCACGGTTATTTTAACATTGACACTAACCACACATTCTAATCAAATCTTTATATATTTTCCAATAGACTCAATCACTCCCGAAAATTGAAACCTTTTTTTGCATCCACAGATTGCTTCGAATTTAGTTTTTCCACCGTACAATTATTGATTGGAACAACCTTTCATCAAAGTCTGTAGACTGTACTTCAATCTCTAATTTTATATGTAGCATCAATCGCCTATGTGAAATCCCATCACCGCACCCTCTTTTGTAGGCCTCGGCCAAACAGTATTGTGTATTAAAATATAAATTGTGTTTCGAAACAAAAAAAAAGAAGTAATAAAAATTATTGTACGTTGAGTATTGCAAAGTAAACTAGGAAAATTTAAAGTTTTTTACTGATCTTTTTGTTTCAAGGTACCCGATGCGCTATTAGTTGTGAAAAATATTAATAACTTTTCCCATGATGCTTGGTGTGATTGAGCACCCTGTACTATTTATCAGGAGAAAGTATAGATTATAATAGATTCGTGTTGTTTTATATAATTTTTATTATATAAGTAAGAAAGTTTCCGCTAATTTCTTAAAAGACCTATACTATGCTTGGTTTTATTCACTTATAAATTATGGTACAATTATATGGGGTGGTTTATTTATTTCCAGCCTAATTTATTGCCTTTATTTTCAATACAAAAAAGAGTTTTCAAAATTTTGAATCGGGGTCAGTCTCATTCTTCTACAATTTTTAAAAATCTTCATCTACTTCCTTTACGCCATAATGCTCTTTTTCGTATTATTCTGTTCTTAAACCGTAATAAAGGCTTATGCAGTTTAAAAGATAATGTTTCCGAGCGAAGACCTCATATGATTTACCGTATTCCTACTTTTAGGAAAGAAATTTTTCGTAAACATTTTTGTTATTTAGCTCCGAAATTATATAATTCACTACCACTAGAAATACAAATTATACCCATTTTATGTATACCCATAATGTTTTATATATTTCAGTCATTAATTATCATGTAAATTTTCAATCATACGTACAGGCATCACATCCTCTGGATGACAAACATGTTTTTTTTTTAACTAATCTAAATCTCTATGTTGGAAATGAATAAATTTGATTTGATTTGATTATTACTAAATATGGTTTACTAAACTTGAAACGTTGAGAAGAAACACAACAAAAAGAATAGCCGCTGTGGTGGTCGAGTGGTTATAGTCACGGACTCGCGATGCGAGGATCCGGGTTCGAACCCCACAGTGGTGGTCGGCTGAAGTTGGTTTTCTGTGGTTCCCAACTTCAAGGCGCAAATGCGAGCCGATCTCCCTGTTAAAAAGTCTCGCCACAGAGAGCAACAGTCCTACAACGATAAATCATTCAATCATAACACTTCACTCATAGTTAGAAAAAAAACTGGTGGCAGATGGCAGCACTACACATAACAAACATTACACAGAAACAAACTTTACGTCAGGTTGCACTACATGTACACGCACATTCCCGCATGTACGGGTTCGTTGGGGGGGGTTCCGTGGGGGGTGCATTTGGGGTGTAGCAGTAGTAGGTAGGGCCTCCAAAAAATGGCTCGGGGATCCATGATGTTCTTGGGTCGGCCACCTCGTTGGGCAATTTGCCTGTTGTGGCGTTGTATTTGTATTTGTATAATACAGTTTTTATATTATGTGCCTACTTGCGAAATCTCTGTCAATGCCATAGACAAAGAACTAAAACCAGGTTCAGTTGTGTGAGTTTATGTATTTCTATTTCTAATCTCTTTCACTTCAAAAACATCAGCTAAAAATCAATATAGTCAAAACTGTTTCAAGGTTTGCTATGGTTAAGGAACAACAGTTTTCCTCTATGTGGGCGAAAGCGAATAACCATCGGTTCAGTTGTGATCCCGTAAACAAAGGACAAAATTTGTGCTCGTAATTCGAATCATCACTTGTGTATAGAAAAAAGCGGTTTAAGAGACTTTTACTCAGTTTTTATCAGCTGGGTTAATTTTCTTCTCTTCCACTAACCTTCACTCAGCTCCGATCTGATCTAATTCAGCTTTGGTATGGAGTCAAAATTTACTAAAAAAATTTTTATCGTGCTTCGGAGCATTCGTAAACCGAGTCACTCGTTAACCGAAGTCCCACTGAACGTGAAAATATAAGAATGTCAAGTAAAATACGAGTCAGATGGTCACCCTTACATGAAATATCTGTACATATTTTTGTGCCAACAAATTCAATAGCTGCACACATAGTGTCATTCGAAACTAAAACCCAATATCGACTGTTGAAGGAAGAGACGCCAAAGCAACAATATACGACCTTTGTTCGTTCGCCAAACATCGTAAACATATAGAAAGGTTCTAGGAGAAATCCTTCTCGATTCACCGCATAAATCGAAGACTTTGGCTTATTTCAGTGTGCGTGGGTGGCTTATGAAATATTAAATGTCGTGGGATTTGCTGCGGGTTAGCGGTCGACCCGCAACCTTCCACGGACTTCCCTCGAAAAGAGATTAGAAGGAAAGCAAGAGGCGAGTTTTAGAGAGTATATATGGTGTAAGAGGGATTTCAATCTCCGCATCCTCTCTCTCACTCGCGTAGAAACATAGAAAACCACGAGCAGGTATTACGGGAATCGATCGAAGGATTTGCATGGTTGATAGACGAGGCATGCCTTCCGATAAATCGCAGGCACACACAACACTCTTCGAGTTTCTGTCAACTCCAACCTTAATACATAGATGGGAATATTTCCCTCGAGGCGAGGAATTTCAACTTCTCCAAAACCCCAAAAACGTCGATTTCTAGAGCGAAAATTCAAACAAGATGCCAGTCTCGTGTGATTCGTTTAAATCTGTGCAGCACGAACACACACATACACACACGTGTGACGGCAATGCAATTATTACGCGAGTATATTTACACAAGACGTGTTCGCTTTGGCACCCGAGGCGTTATTTCGAACGCGTTACCGATAAATCGACTCGAGATTTACTAAAAGTCTTTGAATAGGTCTGCTAATTTTGTTTAGATTTTTTAGACTGTAATAAGTCAACACCCAAGTTAATTAGTTCATTCATTAGTTTAGCAAAAGATACATAATGATGGCTAATTAGTGGGGATGGGTTGGAACTTTTATGTTTACTTAGTGAGGTTCACAAATACCAAAATGTTCATAATTCTCAAAAGACAGTACACGTGTTTTTGTTGTATATTTTATGCATGAATTTTCAATTGATAATTTAAAATTTGCCATGTTTTACCATGTTTCTCTAAAATGGTAATTTACCATATTATTTTTTTTACCATGTTTTTTAATTCAGAATTTTTCATTAGTTTCTGAAGGTGAGAAAATAATTTCAAAAAAAAATTTCTGATGTCTTTTTAAGTGGAATAATTTATTCTATAGATTTATTGTGTAACCTATCAGCTCTACACCAAAGTTTGCAATTTTCATGCATCAATTAACCCTCCTCCCTGAAAATACCTAGGAGACGCGGATCCCTACGTATGCGTAGGGGGCTTGCTTCTCCCAAGAAATGCGTATGAGGCTTGTTTATTCCTCATACATAGGACTCGAGAGTCTCGTCGCAGTAATTGATCTGCCAGAATGCGCATGCGTAAAGTTTTAGAGACAATTTCTTCACATAAAATGGCGTCTTATCACTAAATGCTCAAATGGGGTTTTTCACGATTTGGAGCCAAGAATATTCCTATTTCGAGTTCGCGTCTGTGCTGTTAAAAATATCCAATGCTTTCGTAATCAATGTTTCTTGGTTTATCGTTATGGAGATTGTTGCAGCGGCTGGTTGTACCTCAACGCAAATAAACACTGTCTACAGGTTTTAAATAAAAATATAGGATGTGATTTTACTTTGTTACGACGACGTAAGACGTCATAGATAGAAAATGTCGAAGAATTTTGAGAACGTATACCTACAGTTTGATAATTATTATGTAAAATATAATTATTATGTGAATTAATTATTACAAACTCCAGGAGCACTAAATTGCTGCTCGCGAAATGTTAATGGTGCTCCTTGAAGTAGGATGTTAAGTTTACTTTTCTTCTTTTTTGTGGAGAAATTAAATGCTCCCTCCGAGGAACCCCTCATGGTGAACTACATTTGACAGGCCACGGGTCAGTATCGCTTTGTTACGACGACGGCTCGCGCTAACTCACAAGGGCTCATCGACCCGTCACCCCACGCAGCAAGTGCTTCATGACCCCTCACCCAGGACCGTCTTAAAAGTATCATATGGGCTTCCTGGAAAAATAATTTTTCTGAGGCACTCCCTTCTATCTAGTTAGACACTATTGCCTACTAAATAGCATGTTAACTCTGAAAAATTCGAACCAGATTTCATTTTCATAAGGCCTCTGCAGTTGAAGCACCCGGGACGCGCGTGCTCGGATGAGTCCATGCGTTAAGACGGCACTGCTCACACCCCTACGGGACACTCGAGGCATATCCTCCGGGAATTGCGGGACGCTTGATATAAACTTCAGCGAACAGTAAACTTCTTAGTGAACTTGATGTTGATTACGTGCCAGGATTGAGATTGAACCGCATTCAACTTGTACAACAGTTTAAAAAAATTATGATTAAAAAATATGAATCAAGATCGTAAAAAACAACAATTTTCTTAAAAAAGTCTAGTTTTTGGTTGGCTTGGGGGAGGGGGGATCCCTAATGAAGAGTGTGTATACATTCTCTCACGGATTCCAGAGCATGCGCGTAGAGGCGACGTACGTTGCATTGTCCAATAATAACTTACCAACTGCTCTGATCCCCCGCAATATACATTATTTTAAGAGGAAGCGTTCAAGTGGTCTTAACCCTTGGGCTCCGGAGCCCATGCATTTCATAGATCCGGTGTTTTATCTATATCCGCCTCACATTTCTTGCGAACAACGAACTTTACCTCGCAGGTGCAATTCATGCCCACGGCACAAAACCGCGTCTGTTTTGATGCGAGAGGCGGTGGGAAACACTGAGCCCACTCAAAATAATGACCATGGAAATTTAAGAAATGTAGTAGGCCCCGCTCAATATCAGATAACTGTTACAATTCCTTTTCCTCCCCTGGATAGTTTAATTAATCCCGCAATGTCTGAAAGGTATGAGATTCCTGATATACCAAGGCAGTGTGAATAGGTGAATATTATTTTGAAAGATAATTATTGTGAAAGTAAGGTGCACACACGCACCGCACATTTTAACAACGCTGAGAAGATATTTTTGAAAAGCATTTGCAAAAATGTAATAAAGCGTCAATTCCTTCCATTGTTTCGAGCTACCACCACATTCTAATTCTCCTCCATTGAAATCAGCAAGTTACGTCAGTGTAAATAATAATCCATTTGATACCAATCTTGCAATGTAGCGTTGACGTCAGAGCTAATTTGCATAAAACTTTCCTGTTATCATAATACAGGATAAGTTGAGGAGGGAATGAGAGAGAGAGATTCTTCTAGCTTTCGATCCCGACATTGATAATTCACCGCTTAACCCCAAAAGGTATAAAGAATTGAATATAATTAACATAAGAGAGCAATGCAGTACACGTGTTCCCTTTCTCATTCGGGTGAATATTATTGATTCATTAATCAAACTCTTTTGCCCGTGGAATATAAACCTCACAGCGAAAGGATTAAATAACGATTCACCGATGATTAATCCGATGATATCCGGGGCACATCCTTTGTCCCGAGATGATCGTTAAACGAAACCTTCTTTCAGGTAATGAAACTATCGTACCTCGTTGCGTTAATTGATCAGCTCGTTCATTGTTTTCGGCTTTTTTTTTTTTGGAGGAGGGGGGGGGGGAGCCGCATTTACATCCGGTGAGCCATTAATTCCTCCCCTTTAAACGATTTCATCTCGATCCATAAATTACTTACTCATCCGTCTAATGATAACCGTTAATCTTCAGCATGTGGTGGTTGAGAGAGAGAGAGAGAGCCTTCCGTTGTAATAACATTATACTTTTTCGGGCTGTTTTCGGTTTCTTTGACGCAGACGTTTCGTCCGCTACTGCGTCCATCTTCAGCGCTGTTTTTGACGAGCGAGGAGACGGAACGACCTCCTTGGATGACCGTTGTCCTTTGACGCTTTTGCTGGAGGTGCGTGACGTTGAGCAAGTGACTTGTCGGGTCTTGTTGGGACGCGGTGGCTTCTGATTGGCTGGGTGGGGATCGGAGTATTCAAATTTGAATAAGGGATTGGAATTAGAAATAGTTGCTTTTTTTAACCGTCCCGATCTTTGTCTTTGGGATTGTCGGGTGCCATGTCGGCTGCTCAAGTGCAGCACATCTTCCTTTTCCCAACTTCGAGGCACAAATGCGAGCCGATCTTCTCGTTAAAAAGTCTCGACACAGAAAGCAACAGGCCTACAAACGGTACAAATATCAATTATTGCACTTCACTTTTGAAAAAAATTCAGCAGGTACAAAATATCAAATATCTAGGACTTAATATTAGTAGCAATCTAAAATGGAAACTTCATGCACTAGAAATAGCGAAAAAACTACGTTTTATTGTATATAAATTCTATTATCTGAAACAAAAGGTAACAGCAGAATTTCTGAGAGAAATTTACTATGCCTGGTTTTATTCAATTGTCAATTATGGTATCATCATCTGGGGTGGCGATTACAAGGCAAATCTGCTGCCTATTTGTTCTATTCAAAACAGATGTTTTAAAACTATTTACAGTGCTCGTAATCAAATCTCAATTTATAGAAATTTAAATCTACTCCCCATAAGACATAACGCCATCTACCGAATCATACTCTACATATATCGTAATAAATCAATATGCACTCAAAGAGAGTCCATATCATTGAGAAGACCAAACGAAATTTATCGCATACCCTCATTTAGAAAAGAAATATTTCGCAAACATTTTTACTACCTTGCTCCTAAACTATTTAATGCTTTACCGTTGGTAATGCAGAATATATCTAGGTTTGCATCATTTAAAAAATCACTTTTTGAATTTCTAATAGCAATAGACGATATAGATGTATATTTTCAATTATAGAAGCGAATTATATTATTATCCATACGCCTGTAGTTGCCTCATATCAATTGTTATTATATCAAATGTGAACTTGTATATCAGCATAATTATCACAAAAATTTATTTGAAAATTCATTTCATTATTTAACTATTTTTTTTCTTTATTATTATAAGTTTTGTGTTATTTTTTTTGTTTCTTTCGTCTTTATCTTTAATTAGTTGCTCTGTACAGGCTCAGGCCTCTTGACAACAAATATTGAGATTTCACTGTTTCATGTATTATTTAACTTTGGAAACAAATAAAATATTTATTTATTTAAAAAAAAAATATATATATATATAAATAATCTATAAATATATATTTATAGATGCCATCTATATATATATATATATATATATAGATGGCAGCACTGAAAAATCCAGATATACGCATTGAGACTGTTAGGCACACATACACTCACACTTCTGGCACAACTTACTAGGTAGTAAATTTCCCATGGTAATAGACCTGAGTTGTTTCCTTTTTGAAAGAAAGAAAGGAAGCCCTTCTTCCTTGCTGTTGAAATTATCTTTGCGTTTAACGTTCTCTATAGCTTCGCGGTTCAGTCGGGAGTAGAGAAGAAATGTGTTTCTGAAGAGAGAATGTCGGTGACTTGAAAGAGGACGTCATGACCCTCGGTGAAGTCATCACCTTCAGCGACAGCAGATTTTTCTGTTTGCCTCAGATAACTGTGTCGTTGATGTTCGGTGAGGCGAGTTTTTACTGAGCGCAAAATGGTACCGATGTAGACAGATCCACACGAACAGGAAACCCTATAAACTCCCGCCGATGAGAAAGGGTCTCGTGGGTCTTTAGCCAATCGAAGAAAGGTATCTATGTATATACTGTATATATTGTTCCAGTGGGTTTCTAGATCGTGGATACGGTGTGTTTCCGAAGTACGGAACTGATTCGGTCAGTGACATTTTTTACAAACGGGAGGTGAGCTGTGCTCATCTTGTCTGGAATTTTCGGTCGGTCATATGGGATGGACAGCTCTCCTTAATTCCTGAGCTGTATATTCGTTTGATTGCAATTCTCGATTTAAATGATCCAGTTCTTCATTGAGGTTGACTGGCTCACAGATTTGTTTGGCGCGGTAGATGTGTTTTTAGTACCGTAACGTTTTTGTCCCGGACGATGTTATGAAGGTACCAGTCTGTATGTGTAGGTTTGCAGTAGACAGTGTCCCAGAGTACCCTCGCTCTTCCTGGAGACGTCCAGGAAAGGTAATTGTCCGTTGATTTCTTTTTCCATAGTAAATTTAATCTGATGATGTTGAACGCACTGCGTTTTCGGTTGGCATGTCCCATATATGTTATACTTATTGAGGGATTCCTCCCGTAGCAATGCTATATGGCAATGGCTCCCAAAGTGTGCGTCGCAGTTCCCAGGATATTGATGCCATTATTAAGCATCAATCCGAGTATATTGATGCATGTCAACATAATGAGTGATGAGTAAGAATCAGACTTTGTGTGACCATTCGTACATCTGTCATGAGAGCACCGTGAGTATATGACCGTTAGAAGAGAAGGGAGAGGGGGTGGCTGAACTGAACGGGGTGAAAACCCTCACCCGTTCAGTGAAAAATTTGCACTATTGGCATAGGCTTGAGGGCAGAGTTGGTTATTCGCCCTTCCGTTCTGTTCACTATACAGCCACCCCCCCCTCCCGTTATTGGTGTCTGTAACCGCTTGTGGTGGGGGGGACACAGGTAGAGGATCACTAGAGCGATAGAGCTGCAGAAGAACATTTACTTTCTGCAGATGAACAGTGGCTCAGGAAGGCAATAGAGCTAAAATAAATTATGACACTCTTCATTAAAATTATGGTTAAATGAGTCTACTTGTAAACGATGACGAGTTAGGCAGAAGTATAGCCACTAGAATAATTCCTTATACAGACGCCTTAGGCAGAGAGTAGTTAGATGTTAGCTAAAAATGGCAAATGGTGAACGATAGCTATGCCAACTTTCTTCAAAATGAGAGTATGTCCTAAGTACTGCAGCTGGTAAAGGATAGCCGAGTAAGGAACTGGCTAATGATGGCTAAGTATTCCAACTTTTAAACGATGTGTTAATGAAGTCATTGGCAAACAATGATGAAGGTCCCCTGGTAAATGATGGCTAGGGCAAAGGTGCAAGGAGAAAATTATGATTAAGTTGAGGGAGCAGTTTAACTCTCTAGAGCCCGTGCATCTGGGCGATGTGCCCACCACCACCAAACGAGAACTGGGCGATGTGTCCGAAAAGGGGTGACTTAACTACAATTTCAAAGGAGATGTGACACACCGACAAAGGCGAATACAGAGAGAGGGCGAAGAAGGCGATCGCTGCCCACTTCTCGTTCAGTGAAAAAGTTGTATTATTTGCATAGGCTGATGGGCGGAGGTGGGAATTTTCAACCCCATTCACCCGTTCAGTATACAGACCTCGGTGATTGTCTTTCCCCCACCCTCCCGTTCGAGGAGTCTGTATCTTCTGCACACCGCAAGGCAAATCGAAAAACCTACCCATCCTCAAACGCCAACAACGTTTTGTGTAGAGATCACTTTCAACTGCAACGTCATATTGGTTTCGTTATGCCTCTGCATCCAACTTTTCAATAGTAGCAATTGAACATTTTGCGGTGCTATTCAGTCAAACATTTTCGACATTGAATGAAGGATAACCTTCAAACATTCTAGATATTCTTTTAATCACGTCGTTTCGGCGCAACGCATATATAATTTCCCGCAGTATAATACATCAAAATTTAATCCGTTACGACGCGTAAATAGTTATCAGTCGAGTACGAGACAAAAACGGATCTCCAAAGCGAGCCATTAATCAAAGTCTCACCTTTATCGCCGTGAAAAATGGCTTTTTAATTGGCGCCTGTTCGCCGTCTCTATCTAATTAGCGCTGAATCTTGAATTCGCATCATATGCGTAATCTTATTTAATTCCGCGAAACAGCAGCTGCTGCTCCGTCTTCTTATTAAACAGCGCTACACGCGCCACTTCGAGGTGTTGCGCTGGTCGAAGAATATGAAACGCGTTACACAAAGCCCATTGATTCCTTCTAACCAAACACCACGTGACCGCACGTAAACGTAGGCGTCGGTCATACGTGTATAATATTATCGAATTTTCTCTCGCTGAATCCTCTCACGGTCCTAATGACCTTAATGAATGCCTTGATCGGTTTCGATGAAGTCTAGGCACTGAAGATGACCATCATGCACACACTGAGTAGGCTGATACAATATTTGGCGTCTCGCCAAAAAGCCGCCTATTTCAGCGAAATAATTGTTTCACCAATTCGAGAGTTTTCGTTGCAATGTCAAATACACTGAAGTGCCACAAAAAAATTGATACACCCACCTAATATTATCGTGTAGCATTTAAAACTGCTGCAACACCACGGCAAGGACTTCACTAATGTGTGAAGGCATCCTGAAGGCAATTCACATCGTAATTCTCTCGGGGTAGTCCACAGTTCTTTAACGGTGCGGGGTGATTTCTTACAGCACGTTGTAAGGTACCCTATAGGTGCTCAATAATATCATGTTTGGGGGATGTAAGTAACCTACGAAAGATGCTGAAGTCAGAAGAGTGTTCTTGGAGACACTCTGTTGCAACTTCCGACGTGTGTGGCCTGGCATTGTTCCGTTAGAATTGTCTAAGATCGTCGGAATGCATATGGGACATGGATGGGTGTAAGCGATCAGAAAGGATGTTTACGTACTTGTCATCACTCAGAGTCATATGTATTCCTATCAGGAGTCCCATACCATGCCAACCACATATGTCCTATACCATGACAGAGTATCTACCACATTGAACAGTCTCCTGGTGATATTCGGGTTCTATGGATTTATATTGGGTTTCCTTCATACTCGTACACGTCTATGAGCTCGATGGACTGCAACTGCAAACGCGACATGTCAGACCAGCTAACGTGTTTCCAGTCGCCAACAGTTCAAAAGGCGGTGCTGGCGTGCCCAGGTGAGTCGCATAGTTTTGTGTCTTTAGCCCCGTTCACATGGGAAATAGGTGGCTGCCCAATCCGAAAACATTTGCGCGCTTGCATCGGCAGCTGTGTGAAACGAGATCCCTTCTTGCTTCCCGGTCTGATGCACCGTGATGCAGATTTGCATACGGTTTTTTCTTCTTTCCCAGGTTACATTTGCATTCATGGTGTTCCTTTTCAAGAATTTTCACCAATGACTGCTTCCCATTTCAAAATGAATGTTTTTATTGTTCGTAATGAAAATTTGTAATGAAACATTTAATGTTTTTCCGGATTCTTTATGACCACACTCTTACGATGATTATGCGCAAAAATCCAAATTTCATTTCTACCTCGGAAATTCTATTACTCATCTCACGAGTGCCGACTGTTAAGCCATGTTCGAAGTCACTAAATCGTGACAAACTGCCATTTTAACAGTAAAAGCAGACCTAACAGCATCCCTAGCTACCTATTGTCTTATACAGGGTGATTCAGTAAAGATGGGAAAAACTTTAAAAGGTTAAACCTTAAGAGTACAATCCAATATAAACAATTTTTATCAAATAATGCATGGTCTAAAATGAAACGCAAACGCTAAAACGGCATTCCTGTTGAAATTCATCGGGAGAAAAAGAACACCATGCACGCAAATGTAACCTGGCGAAAAACAAGAAACCGTATGCAAATCTGCGTCACAGTGAATAAGAGACGCGGACGCCAGCCGTGTGAAATTATTCCAGCGTGCAACCGTTCTAACAGTTGTAACGTACTAGATAATGACGCTACAAACGAAGTACCACAGAGGCAGCACGAATGTACGGTGAGCGTTTTCCCCATAGGTGGTTGCCCAATCCGAAAACATTTGCGCGCTTGCATCGGCAGCTTTCAAACGGGATCCTTTCTTGCTTTCCGGTCGGATGCAGCGTGACAAAGATTTGCATACGGTTTTTTCTTCTTCTCCAGGTTATACTTGCATGCATGGTGCTCTTTTTCTCCCGATAAATTTCAACAGGAACGACGTTTTAACGTTTAACGAGTGGCTGTTTCGCAACGCGCATGCGTTTCATGTTAGACCATGCATTCTTTGATGACAATTGTTTGTTTTGGTGTGTACTATCACCTCTTAAACTTTTCCCCATCTTTTCTGAATCAGGCGCGGTAGACAGCATCGTGTTACTTTGATTGGTTGCATTTTTCCTTTATTTGCAAATGCTCGTAAATTCCATTTTTTCTGCACTTCAGTGTAGATCAAAGCATATATTATACATATATTATCATTTGTGATAGATTGTGAGAACGATCAGCAAAGACACGAACTCCGTACAAAAGTACTAATGGACAACTTCTGGAGAAATAGGTCTATGCGTGAATTCCAAGGAACCAAAATGAGGGAAACAAGAACAGATCATGGTATGGAGGAAGAGGTTTTCATCAACTGCGATACAGAAGGAATGACAACTGGAGAAGACAGGAACATAGAGGAAGCTGGCATTAAGATACAATGCCACTAGAGTTTGCAAGGGACTCTTGGTAAGATAATTAAAGTTAATAAAAGTCTAAAGATAATAAAAGTCTTTGTTGGACATAAACCGCAAAAACAACAGCCGGCGTGAAGTAATCCGTACTTGTTCGGTCATTTTCAAAGGAAGCCGCTCGTTCCGCTGCCTTTATATTGAAAGCCATAAAAATTATTGCTTCCCCGAGGCCCGAGACGACCGCGGATGCTGACAAAGACTTTTATTATCTTTAACTTTAATTATCTTACCAAGGGTCCCCTAGCAAACTCTCATGGGACTGTACCTTTACAGGGACAGAGAAGAACAGCATAATATTGGAACTCCTTCAAGAAGGCCATATCAGCAACAAGTACAGTGGAACACATACAACTTCCGTAATTATAATAACACTAACGGGATGGTACATCAAGGCACCAGAAGATGACCGAAAGGCAGTACCAGATACCCCGCAAAGAGGGCCAATTATGTAAACAACAATAGACAAGAGCATCGACAACAAAGCAATGAAAGACATGAGAGGAAAGAGTACCGTAACCAACCAAAGTTCTGGGGACAAACAAGAAGTATCACTCGACAACAAGAATGGAATCGGCAAGTAAGATGGAGCAATGACAGGACACGAAGAGAGCAGCCAAGAAACTGTCAAGGAGGAGATGAAGAATTGCGTTAAAGAAACATAGTGGGTGGCGAGCAAAGCGACAAATGAGAAAGAAAAGGAGCGAGATGAGGATATAGCTGCGAGCAAGGAACATGGTGGGGGCGTTTGATATAGCAGAGAGTATCGAATATAAACACGCATAGAGCTTGTTTTTTTAATTAAAGATTGCTTTAAAATATTTACAAAAAATTCATAATTAAAAGACAACAGTTTAGAAATAATAGTGTTGTGTGAATATCACTATTTTTAAATATAACTACGGAAATATTCCTCATATTTTGGTCGCTTTCCTCCCTGCATCTTTTCCCGCGGCACTTGAGCGCCATCACTCGGCACCTTCTACAGATAGAAGGCCTCCGCAGTCTGCTTGTGACGTCAGTAAGTAGTCCATTGTCCCCCAAAATATTTAGGGGAAAAAAATCCCTGTTCGTGCCAGTGTCACTGTTGTGAGAAAAAGAAACGATCGGGCTCAGAATTGGCGATTTCTATGCCCACATCCAATCACTATGCGGTATTTGTGAGCCGATCAAGACGATTCTACGCCAAAATAAGAAGAAATGAAATAGGATGCTGTGTTTCAAAATGTGGCGAACTTGCTAGGTAGTTTGAAGGACGTTTAGCTACCGATGCAAGCGTGCAAATGTTTTCGGAGTGGGCAACCGCCTGTGGGAAAAACGCTCACCGTACATTCGTGCTGTCTCTGTAGTACTTCCGTTTACAGCTCCGTAAAATGAAATGAATGTCTGCTTTTTCAGTGTTACTAAAGTTCGCCATTATCCCGTACGTTACAACTGTTAGAACGGTTGCACGCTGGGATAACTTCACAGGGCTGGCGTCCATGTTTTTTATTCACCGTGACGCAGATTTGCATGCGGTTTCTTCTTCTTCCCCAGGTTACATTCGCGTGCATGGTGTTTTTTTTTCTCCCGATGAATTTCAACAGGAATGCCGTTTTAACGTTTGCCGAGCGGGCGTTTGCGTTTCATGTTAGACCATGAATTCTTTGATGACAATTGTTTGTATTGGTGTGCATTACATTATCACCTCTTAAAGTCTTATATTTTCCGAATCACCCTGTATAATTATCCATGTCATCTTCAGCCGCAATTTCAGAAGACAACACAAATTCCATTCAGCTTCGTTGAACTAACCGGATATTTTTATAAACAAAATACGGGAATGTCGTACGAAATACCGGTCATATGGTCACCCTAATCATCCCAAAAGAAAATGATAATCAGTTTTTCTTTGTTCGTTTCAAACTCGACTTCCACCATCTTGACATTCCGAACGGATAAGACGAATAAGAAGAATAGGAAGATAATCATAAGGGAAAAACAATTTGTCAAAGTCGGTGGCGGAAATAAAAGAAAAAACCTCTCAATTCATTTCTTTGACTTCCTTCTCCATTTTGTGACGCGTCACAAGGAGAGAGAAGAAAAGTTCTTCAAGAACAAAGAAATCCAATGAGAAAAGAAATTGAAAAATAATCATTCAGTCGAAATGTTCAGATATATATATATTTTTTTATTATTTTTCTCGGATTTCAAAATTGAAAAGTCGTTTCAAAATCTTTTCTTCCCGTCCTTAATCATTATTAGTTTCTCTCTGTCCCGTTTCTTATTTTTGCTTAGGCATGTATGTATGTATGTTATAAAGAGAAGCCATTCAATAAAAAATTCATAAACCAAAGAAAAGGAGAAGCTGTTACGCCATTTCTCTTCCGGGAGCAAAAAAAAATGGCTTCTCAGAGATATTTGCGTGTTTTTATTATTTCAGTCCTCCCGGAATGAAAGTTTCCCACCGAAAAGATGGCGCTGGAAAATTTCAGAATTTTTACTTTGACTTTTCTTCGACAAATAAAGTTTGAAGTTTCAAAAATTTCTAGTAGATTTTTGTAGATTTTATTCGTGTAAGTGAGGGGTTCGTTTATCCGTTACCTGATTAAACCCGGGGGGGGGGGGGTTGTTTTTCTGTTTGAATGCTCCTGTCAATTGGCATGACCATGCTGATCATATTTCATTTCTGTGACATCCAAAATACAGGACATCACTGAATCTCATTGGAAAAGTTATCACAAGTAGAAACAAGTTTTTACAAACACACAGTTTGCCGTTGTGGTGGTCGAGTGGTTATAGTGACGGTCTCGCGATGCGAGGATCCGGGTTCGAACCCCACAATGTGTGGTGTAGCAGTAGTAGGTAGGGCCTCCAAAAAATGGCTCGGGGATCCATGATGTTCTTAAGTCAGCCACCTCGTTGGGCAATTTGCCTGTTGTGGCGTTGTATTTGTATTTGTAAATTACCGATTACAACTGAAATTGTTGAAAATCGCCTATGGGAGGGCGATTTTCATTGTTTGACCTTTTTTGTCTACTGGAACCAAGGGGGAATTACAAATATTTTTTCTCTTTAGAAATGATCATCCTGTGATTACGATCATCCTGCATGTTTGCATGTTTATCGCCAGAATACAATTGGTGTTTCTCGTTTGAGACTCATTTTGTTAGAAACCACAAACTTAAATACACCCACTCCGCAGACATACGAACAAGTTCTGATTCGAACAGCAGTATTTGAATCAGAGTTACGCTAGTCTGCATCTGGTCCGAATTCTTAAATCCTCCTCCACAGCAATTTAGGCTGCCATTAGGTTGTGGCCGAACACATAGCAACAAACAAAGCAATCCTACGACCACTACTAACTGTCAAGAGCTGTGTCGAGAGTCATCTCTTAGATAAAAATATGTCAGGTTAATAGGGGCAAATCGAAACGGTTTTTGAACTTCTGAAAATTTGAATCATGCTTCAGTCCCAAACGTTTTTTCATGTCCAAATTTGTACATAAGTAAATCATGCCCTTCTCTTTGTGATCGCTTAGAGATTTTAAATAAAGCAATAAATAATTTGAAGAAAAAATAATATTTTCTGTGTCGTGTACACATTTTCCTCTGATACACCGGGGTGAATGTGAACGGGTAACTACTCACTAAAATATTGAAGTGACCTATACTAGGGGGGCTAGATTTTCATAAAAATGGTAGGTAATTTCGGATTTCCTTGCATCCTACCTTAGTTATTGCGGGTGTTCTGGCTTTTTCAAGGAAGGACAACGATATCTTCTCATATATAAATGCGGTAATACCAGTCTTCCCTCTCTCCCCATTTTCAAAAGAGCTTTTCTGGCCTTCAGCTTAACATATTTCCCAACTATCTCACGAATATACCTATTACGAGGAAGCCGCATTTTTTTTTGGGTTGCTAGCAAAGATCTCCCAAATATGATTTTTGACTTCTGGTGGTGAAACTTGGGAACGATGAGGCTTTCCGCCGATTCTATTATGAAGTGCATCCCCTTTATAGGATTTTGGAATCCCATAATGTTCTTCTGCTTAACAATAGCTTTTCATTTCTGGCCATCATATCTCCAAAAACATTTGTGACATCCATGAGAAAAAAATATGGGGTAAATATTAACGCTACCGTAAAATTTTTCATTTACAATTCTGTATATAATTCATGTTGAAACATAATAACAGATAAAACCCAAACATTAAAGACCAAAATTTTTGATTTCACACTAAAATGTTCTATTTTTAAATTTTACTTTATTCAAAAAATATCTTTAAAACAGAAAGGTTTGTTGAGGGGCACAAATTCAATAAAAGAAATGAAACAGCTTCACAAACGAAACAAAGTAAAAACATGTGTTGTATTTGTATTTGTATGTGATATGGCTTCAAAGTTGCCTCATGTCGATTGTGCGCGATTTCGGAACGATTCTTGTCAACTGATTCACGCCATACTATAATTGTGGCGATACGATTGTGGATTTTGGTCTGTAATGCGCGTTCCCATTTATCCCCTGTGTTTCCTCCATTTACTCCAACTAACCCTATATACAAAGCTAATGAACCTAATAGGCCAGTGGAAAAACAAATATTGCAACCCTTTCTCATGTCGACAAATTAATTTCGATATGTCTTGATTATTTCCACCGTCAATCATCGTATAATTGTGGAAAAACCCAAAAGCTGCATAAGAATCGATTCACGGAAAAATAGGTCCTCTTAAAACATTCATATTGCATATCAGTAGATAGGTAGATACAGTAGTTGTATACTATGATCCGTGGAATATTAAATGTCATCAATGTTTGTCATACTGAGTTGGATTATGACCAGCAAGAATGCTCTCTAGGGTAGAATTGACACCAATGGGTCCGAGATAGATTCAGCAAGCACATCAATTTGGTTTCATTGAATCAAATAAAACTGCGCACGCATCCCCCCACCAAGCTATGCATAAATAATTGAATACTTACACGTGATAACTTTTCCAATTCAATTCAACGCGCAGCTATTTCCTCTTCAAATACTGAATAATGCATCGATCAGCACGCAGGTGATGGTTAGGAATGTCCGAAATTTCCATTGCCAAATCCGAAGATACACACACACACCCTCGCTCTCTGAATCTAATGATCATCAGGAGCAATTGGCCCGGAATTTGCAATTACAATGCTGCGTGGGATTTGCACTATTACAGAAACGGAATCATCATGTTCGGATCGTGTTTATTAAAACATATACAGACGGGGATAAATTCCCGATTTACTTCAGAATGATGCATTTTCGAATCAGGAGGCCTCGTTTGTTGTAACAGGGTTTAATCGGGCCCTACATACGTGATTTAACTTGTGTATTAGCGATCTTCTCTATGCAATGGAGAGACGTGAAGGCGATTCATCATTGGTCATGACGTTAACGTTATTTCATGCTGATAATCTGATTGTGGATAGGAGAGGATCTAGAGGTTGCTGTTGGGAGGGGCGATTTTTCAAATTGTTGTGAAGGGTGACCATACGTCCCGTATTTTCCGAAACGGTCCTGATTTTTTGTTTTTTTCCTCACTCCCAACTTTTTTTTTTTCAAAAAAATGCCCCGGTTTTTCAATTTTTTTTAGTCGAAGTTTTCATGAATTTGTTATCTAATCAAAAACATTGATACAGGTAATTATATTCATTGAATGCAATATTATATCATATAGAGGATTCGAAAATTTCACGAATCATCTCATTTCGCTTCGGGGGTAGGTGATTATGGGGGATACACATCGTGTCATCTACGAAAAATTGCATATCGTAGTAAGTTGCTGTATCAAAATATCCAATTGCCCGTTATACCGTTAATCAAATTCGACATAATTAAAAAGTAATTGCTGAAACTTAACACAAAACACGTAGAATATATTTTAACCGACATGATGACACTGAAATGTTACGCACGAAATTTAATCTGAAACATAAAATTTACATCGTTGTGTGAAGTTTTATCCCTCAAAAGGTTTTTTAGGGATAAAAATTGTGCGATTGATTTTCTGAAATTCTGGAAAATATTTATGCATAAGGCCCCTTTGTCTTCTACACAAAAAATATCGGAAAACTTATCGATCAAGAAAATATAGGAATTTTGCTGCCATCTATACCAAATTATATTTTATAGTTTCTTAAGTGAATTTAGTTGTTGATTTTAAATCGGTATGAAAATGAAAACGGACAAAAATATAATTTTTGCATTTTTGCTGCATAAGTGAAGTAATATTTCTGCTCCAAAATACCGGTTAATATATTTTTATGTCGATCACAGAATCACATCCTGTAATTACCAAAAAAATACAGTAACTGGTATTTTGACGCTCGAAATTCACACCGGCAAGCAGCATAAATACAAAACAGATAAATTGTAGTTTCGGTACCACATTTTGTTCATTTTCATTCTCAACGTTGGTTTAAATCCAACTATTTTGAGAATTATAGTGGGTTGTTTTTGATTTTATTCGATAGGATACAGGAGAGGGCCTAGCTTAAAGCGTTTTGTCGTATTTATAATTCATTTATTTATACACATCTCACCAGGCAAGTATTGCCCAATTATAGAGATGGAAAAGAGAAGAGAAATACAATAAAATACACATAACAACAGGAATGTGATGACTGAAAACCACGATACGGGAATCCAAGACGTTAGATGCAGGTAAATACAGTCCCCGCCTCAAAAGTTTAGATACTATAGATTTTTAACTGCGCCATGGGGAGATACCGTTTCAAATTTTGGTTCCATTTTGTTTTTCTTCTGATCACAATGTAAAAACCTACTTTAAACTTCTTCCATTGTTGAGGAAAATATGTTATGGGGTTTTATTAAACACAAAATTTTGAAAAATATCCGTCTCAAAAGTTTAGAAAAACTTCTGATTTTGTTCAAATTTTATAGATTGCGTCTATCTGTCGTATCAGAGACGTGGCAGTGGAAAGCTTTCGGGATTGATATTCATTTAGAAAAAAAAATTGACGAAGTAGTCGCATATTTTGTACGATGAAAATCCTTCGAGAACTTCATTTGAAAGCAAAAAGAAAAGCTTTAAAAGGCATTGCTATTGCTTTGAGCAGGTCGAAATGAAGTGTCTGACGTGTACACACCCAACGTAGGTCCCAAAAACCCAAACCTGGTTTAGGTAGGCAATGCAGTACGAGTTTACGCGAAAACAAAACCGTTGGAATACGGGCTTCAACTGAAAAAAAAAAATGACCATGCATGAAATTACGATAGATCCTGGAATGAAAATTTCAGTAGATACAGTTCATAGACAGATCAGAGAAGTTTGTACTTGTATCATAATAGAGTGGTTAGGAAATCCCCTGTCACATGGAAGCACCAAAAAGAGATCGAGAAGAAAGACTGGAAAGGGCACGAAAAATCATGTTTTATGGAGACAAATAGCTTGGTATCATATTTAATGATTTGAAACTCACATAGGTGCAAAAAAAACTTACATATTCCAGATGGATGTTTTCAGGAGATAGTAAGGTGGAGCTTCGATAATGGTATGGGCAGTACTTGCATCTAATGGTATGGGCAGTACTTGCATCTAATGGTATGGGCAGTACTTGCATCTAATGGTATGGGCAGTACTTGCATCTAATGGTATGGGCAGTACTTGCATCTAATGGTATGGGCAGTACTTGCATCTAATGGTATGGGCAGTACTTGCATCTAATGGTATGGGCAGTACTTGCATCTAATGGTATGGGCAGTACTTGCATCTAATGGTATGGGCAGTACTTGCTTCTAATGGTCAGGCTTCCTTAACTTTTGAAATTAAACGACAAAACTCTGCTACTCACACACACTGCTACTGATTTGAGAAGATTTAGGACAGTGTTCCTAACCGGGTGTGCGCAGTTTTGGAGGTGCGAGATGGAAAAAAAATTACAACACATGTAATATGAATCATACCAATATTATGACGTGTCATTCTGACTTCTATTCGCAGAAATGCGTCAAACGAATTTTGTGTTGTAAAAGTTTCTTTTTCGATTAGCGATCGTATTTATTTTTCATTTCGGTTAGGGAAAAAATACTATTATTTACCTAAACTATTCCGTTTCCGTGGTTTGTTTACATTGGTACCTCATGTTATTAACATGTTGCGCTTAGATTTGATACTGTCGTTAACACACCTGACACAGAAAAAATCGTCAAAAAATGGAGTCAAGTGTCAAAGAAACATTAATTTATAGTTGCTGCGGCGGCGGGAATCAATAAGTTAAGAGCTATTCAATGAATCTTTTTTTCCAAATCACGAAAAAGTTTTTAATAATAGTAATTTTGTTTTAGTTTCGTTTTTGAATTAATTTTCAAAAAAAAGAGTGAAGTTAAAATTAAATATTAGCCAAAGCCGAAAAATACATTGAATAATAAGTAAAAGAATTCGTAGAAATTAATTAATGAATAATTAACGAAATTAATTACAGAAAAAACCCCGAATTTTTTTCTAACAGGTAAAAAGTTAGAAACATTTTAAAAAACACATTTCAAAAAAGTTTTTGTTACACCGCACAAAAAATGATGAACTTCATCTACTCTAGTAATTACACAAATAGTAATAAACATACAGATTACAATATCGTTAATATGATCAAAAACACAGATATTAATGCAGTGCTTTGAAATAAATTATTGCACTAATGCATATTAATTTAATTAGATATATATAGTAAAATGCATCTAATGAAGAAAAGAGCTGTTGCTGAGAAAGAAAATCATATAATAAAAATCATAGAGGCCTTCAGGAAGGACCACACAGTCCCTTGGGGCTACATAGTGCATGTAATATATGTGTTTGTGTTTTGTGAAAATGTGTCGTTGTCAATGGGTAACTTATGTTTGTATATTTGTATTTGTATATTTGTATTTTTATTTGTATATTTGTATATTTGTATTTTTATTTGTATATTTGTATTTTTATATTGTATATTTGTATCTTGTAATTTGTTGTGTGTTCGTTTAAATAAAAAAAAAGATGAAATAGTATTGTCCAAGGCGGTGCGGGAAGGAAAAAAGGTTGGGAACCACACACACACACACATATATATATATGTGAGGACCAAACTTGGTATTTCAACATTAAAACGTGTCTGTTCAAAGATCCGCTGCCACAAAGAAAGCTCTTTAATCGTGAAAATGTATCGTCTTAGACTGGCCGATGAGTCCTGTTCTATTAGGAATGTACGATAAATGTGCGTACTCACGATAAATGTGTTTACAAATCAAATACTGTATTCGACTGTTGATGACTTGAAGAGCTCTATCGGGGAAGCATGATACAGTTTTGATGTGGAAACCCTACAGAATTTAATTAGATCCGTGGAAAATAGTGTGTTTGAAGTTCTCAGAATAAAATGGAAAGTCTACTAACTATGAAAAGCCTGTAATTTTTGTGAATCTCAATTTTTTTCTAACTTTTCAGACAGCCATTTCTTTTTTGTATTTTCAATACTATACATATCCTAAATGTCCTTTAGCAGATTTTTTTTCTATTAATGTAGCAATGCATCAGGTGTTATCCATTAAAAGATACTACACTGGTGAAATGAATTAAGAGAATTTGCATATTTTATCGAATTTCATGGAAAGAACTGAACTGAATGTAAAACCACTGCTTCTAGACAAAAATGCAAATCTTGTACGTCAAATACGTAAGCGTATACGAATGTGTAGGCGGAGCCAGTAGAGAAGCAGGCTTTATAAGCGCGCGTAAGTTAAGACGCATTTCGTTCGCTAGCACACTCGGCGAATTTCTTGGTGTTATTTTGCAGCAATCGTCAATTTCAAATTGTAACAGTAAAAATGAGGAACCACCAACATTTAGATGATGGAATGAGGTGGCGAATTGTGGGGAGGCTAGAAGCAGGCCAATCTCAAGTCCAGATTTGTAGAGAGTTCAATTTAACGCCCAGCGTCGTGTGTAACTTATTTAAACAGTTCCAGGATCCCGGATCCATCGAGAGAAAGCCTGGGCAAGGTCATCCAAGAGCCGCGACGGCCAGAGAAGATCGCCATTTGTCGATTATAGCGAGGCGTAACAGGAGTGCTACAGCTTCTCAGCTCTCTCGTGACTTGTATGCAGCCACAGGAACCCGTGTATCAAGGGTGACTGTTTCCAAAAGACTTCATGAGAGAGGGTTGTTAGCAAGAAGACCTGCTGTTTGCGTCCCGCTCACTTACCGGAGAATCCGTTTATCATGGTGCAGAGAGATTGGAGTATGGATCAATGGGCGACCGTTCTCTTCACTGATGAGTCCCGGTTCAGACTAAGCACCGATTCTCGCCGTACGTTCATAAGGAGAGAACCAGGGACCCGCTACCTACCCTCAAATGTCCGCGAAATCGACCATTATGGCGGAGGAGGTTTAATGGTCTGGGCAGGTATCATGTTGGATGGCCGCACACCTCTCCATGTCTTTGAAAGAGGCACTGTGACTGGTGTGAGGTATAGGGATGAGGTCTTGGGGCCCTATGTTCACCTTTTCAGGGGTGCAGTTGGCCCCGAGTTCATTTTAATGGACGATAACGCGAGGCCACATAGAGCTCTTCTGCTCGACGATTTTCTAGAGAGTGAGGATATTCGCCGGATGGATTGGCCAGCCAGATCTCCAGACCTTTACCCTATAGAGCATGTCTGGGACGCTCTGGGGAGGGCAATTGCAACTCGCAACCCCCCTCCGGGAACCATCCAGGGAATGAAAACAGCGTTGCTGAACGAGTGGGACCAATTGCCACAGGAAATGATAAACTGCCTTATTTCAAGTATGAAATCACGCTGCGAGACCTGTATATCTGTAAGAAGGGACCATACCCCCTATTAACCCATCTATTAACCCATTTTTTTGTTTATTCTGCAACCGCTGTTTCATACCTTCCGACTCCAACGAGTGTTACGCACGATCATGCGTGTGTATTACAATTATTGAATGGTTATTTGTTTTGTATTGTATCAATGTATGTACATATCAAATTTCATTAAAATCGGTACAGTAGTTCTAGAGATAATCGACCAAGTCTGCAAATTCTCTTAATTTCTTACACCAGTGTAATTTTACTCGCAGTATTTTTCTTGTTATTTTATGAAAAGTGCATTAGCTAAACTATTGAGACAGATTACAATAGTGATGTTCAAGAGAACAGAAATTCGGTAAAATAAAAATATACGTAAACAAGCGGAATGATGCCTATAAAAAAACACGATACGGAAAATACATAATAGCATGTTACCGAAATTCAAGGCAGAAAATAAAAATGCAGTCGCATAATTTGACCACTTCATCCTAGGCACGCGCCTGCCTAACGTGTGGTTCCGTACCGTAAATCGGTCACGATTCTAGTATAAGCGAGGTGAATTTATTGCAAGTCTTTTCCGACGCCAACAGCGCAGAAAAGTATTTCGCTATTACTTTTTGCACAGTTTGACTAATTACAGACTTTTGAGTGTTGGCCAAAATCCTTTTGAATTTTCGTATTTCTTTCAAAATTTCGATATGAAAAAAAAAAGTACCACTTTCAATGTTTTTGATGCAAAAAATCAATTCGTTTTCAAACATTTTCAAGTCCAGTGACAATATTTTTCGGGCATGTAAAGTATTGATCCGGGCATTTGTTATTTTAAGTTACATGCCCGACCGGGCATGTAAATTTTTGAAGATTCGTCCAGCCTTGGTATAGATATATGTGTTTGTAAATATATATGTAATGTTTATATTGCATGGGACTGATATTCACACAAATGGTAATTCATTTACATGACTGTATGATCTTCACGATGAGTAATTTAACTACATAAAGTATACTGAAATCGTAAATACATGAACAAATATACAATATGACGTGTCTAGTCTTAATAAATGATATTACTTAAAATATTTTCGAAATTCTTACTCCGTAGACCTGATGGAAGGCCCTAACTGGAAGCCACAACCCACGTGAATGGGAGCATCGTACATTATATACTTTTAAGCGAAAAGTGATGGGGCTCTCTTGTTTTTTGCAGAAACGATTAAAGGCTCGTCAAAAATTCCCCCAACACGTATTAAAGATGTAAAATGGAGGATTTCACCGGAATCCTTGGCCAAGCAACGAACTAACCGGCCATTCCGATGAGTATCTTCTGCGTTTACTGTTGCTGGGAAGTTACTACATTAACGTAGAGGCCATTATTAATGTCTCTCGAGTCATTCAAAAGCAATAAAACGGATAATTTTCAAGCGGCTTGAAACGAGTTGTATACTTCTTTCTTATTGTCCAGCCATTTATTTATTTTTTTTTAGCTGAGACATTCTCTATAATCTTGAGTTCCTTTTTAAATTTTTTTTTTCCTCGCCGTAAATAGTTGTTAATAATCACCCAAATGGGTGTCCATTCCTTCTCGTATTACTCTACGGCCGGGACAAGTGATCACGTGATTGCGTCCTTCTCTCATTCGCAGTCCTCCTTCCCTTTCTTTCTCACCAGCTTTATTATTCATGAATTCCACTCTTTCTGGGATGAATATATTTTTTTCCCATCATTTTCGCAGCCCAATGAAGTATGTACCTACAACAACAACTACAGCTATTCCATTCCCTAAATGAAAATTGCTCGGAAATCGCATTAAAGAAAGGAAAATGGCTTCGGAAGGAAAGAGAAAAAAAAAACCTACACTTGACCCTGTAACGCGAGCATTCATCAAAACTATTGTAAAGCCATTAAACGAAGAATTTCTGGACGATATTTCATTTAAATTGCTGTTATTATGAGCGTTTTTAAGTTGGACAAGAAAAAAGGAATTTGTGGGTGTGAAACGAAAAAAAACAATGATTTAAATGAGAAGAAGATATTCAAGAGCGTGGCTCCAAACAAACAATTAAAAAATCAGAAAAATTAAAATTTAATTTTTCAATTAAAAATGTCTTCTTTAAAATTCTCTGCCAGTTCATTCTTTTTCTCCCTTGGTGAGATTTCCTACGTAAAACTTCTCGCGGAACCCTTGACAGTTCTGGCTGTTACACGCAGCTCTTGATGGTAATGAGGCTGTTCTACGGAACTCGAACAAATTTTGTGAATATTTAACCGAAAAATAGAGTGTCCTTACTGCCGTCTCAACATCATCATAGCACGCATGGCCGACGGGCCATGTTTGACCCTAGGAGCTATTTGTCGTGGCCCGGAAATCATTTTCAGAAAATGGTTAAAAACATTGAAAAACGATCATTCCGGGATTAATGAAAGAAACAATTTCGGATTTGATGAAAGAAATAATTTTGGGGCAAATGAAAGAAATAATTCTAGAATAAATTGAAAAATGATTCTAGAATAAATGAAAGAAATAATTAAAAATAATTCTAGAATAAATGAAAGAAATAATTAAAAATAATTCTAGAATAAATGAAAAAAAATAATTTGTGAATGTATGAAAGAAATAATTCTAGAATGAATGAATGAAGGAATTCCAGAATGAACGAAAGAAACAATTCTAGAATAAATAAAAGAAATAATTTCAGAATAAATGAAAGAAATAAGTTCAGAATAAATGAAAGAAATAATTTCAGAATAAATGAAAGAAATAATTTCAGAATAAATGAAAGAAATAATTTCAGAATAAATGAAAGAAATAATTCTAGAATAAATTAAAAGAAATAATTCTAGAATAAATTAAAAGAAATAATTCTAGAATAAATTAAAAGAAATAATTCTAGAATAAATTAAAAGAAATAATTCTAGAATAAATTAAAAGAAATAATTCTAGAATAAATTAAAAGAAATCATTCTAGAATAAATGAAAGAAACTTGTTCTACAACAAATGAAAGAAAGAATTCTAGAAAAAAGAAATAAATAATTCTAGAATATATTAGATAAATTTTTCTGAAAAAATGAAATAAATTTTTCTGAAAAAATGAAATAAATTTTTCTGAAAAAATGAAATAAATTTTTCTGAAGAAATGAAATAAATTTTTCTGAAAAAATGAAATAAATTTTTCTGAAAAAATGAAATAAATTTTTCTGAAAAAATGAAATAAATTTTTCTGAAAAAATGAAATAAATTTTTCTGAAGAAATGAAATAAATTTTTCTGAAAAAATGAAATAAATTTTTCTGAAGAAATGAAATAAATTTTTCTGAAAAAATGAAATAAATTTTTCTGAAAAAATGAAAAAAGCATTTTTGAATAAATGAAAGAAATAAAGACGGGGAAAAATCGATGACTATTCAGAAATACTGAAAGAAATAATTTTTGAAATTTTGAAACAAATGATTGCAGAATTAGTAAAAAAAATAACTCATAAATGAATGAGAGAGAAATTATTTCGTAATTTTTTATAGATATTACTTCACACAATCAATAAAGGAATAATTGCATAATTATTGAAAGAAATGACTTAAAGTTACATTGAGAAATAAAATGATTTTAGAATTATACCGAAATAAATAATTAAATAATCATTTTAAATGATTTCAGATTAAAATTAGGGCTGGTTTGCTTAATCGATTAATCGGGTCGGTTAATCGATCACTTGTTAATCGCAGCTACAAATTTTAGTTCAGTTAAACAACTCGATAAATTCGATTAAAATCTGCTTGAAAGTTTAAAATTTAAATTAATTTTTAAATTCAACGAAACCGATTGTAGGTCTTAAATTATGTACTTACGTAAGTATTTTGGATAAGTGACCTTATTTAAAAATATTTGAATCAATATTTTGATCACATACTTTGGCATAGGAAATGAATGCAATTCGATTCAAAGAAAACTGGTGACTTCAGTTTCGAAATGAGCTAAAAAAGACAAATTTATTGAATTTATTGTCTCCACTATGAACAGTAGTTTTTCCTATTCTTGGCAGCATCAGCTCCTCTCCTCACATGTAGCATTTGAGGGGGACTTACTATGTAGTGTAAAACAAACGACAGATAGAGAGATAGTCGAAAGTAGTTTTGAAATCAGTGACTTATCTAAAATAACCGATTTCATGAAGAAAAAAAAACAACGAGATCCAAGGGCAGAAACTCCAGACTTTGGCAAAATATTTTAACCATTTTAAATCGCTACAAACGGGCAGTTAATTAATTTCTTAATCTACGTATTCCTACATTTCGTTTACATCTGGAGAATAGGTGCGTGAAATCAATAAAAATATCTTTATAGCATCGATTAATATTAAATACACTGCTGGCCACCCAAATTGCAACACCAAGAAAGACAAGAGATATCGCAACAATATTTATTTTGTAGATAACATGTTGACCAAGCATCAAATGATTAAATTTATAGACTTCTGTGAAGTGTGGTTCCTGCCAAAATCAGTAGCCAGAGTAGCCGCCATTGTTGGAGATCACCGCTGCCACACGCCTCGGCATTGATTCAAAGAGACTTTGTATGTGTTCTTGGGGTACAGCAGACCAAGCAGCTTCCACGCGTTGCCAAAGTTGATCTGGTGTGGCAGCTGGGGATGTAATCTGGGTCAATCGTTGAGCAACCATGGACCACATGTTTTCTATCGACGAAAGATCCGGAGAGCGAGCTGGCCAGGGAAGCAATTCAATCTGGCGATTGACGAAGAACCTTTGGACAATGCGTGCCACGTGTGGTCGCGCATTATCCTGTTGAAATATGGCTGTGGGCAAGCCCTGAAGGTAAGGAAGGACAACTGGCTCCAACACCTCGGAGATGTAGCGCTGGCTTTTTAAAGTACCGGCAATGCGTACTAGAGGAGTGCGAGAGTGATATCCAATACCGCCCCATACCATAATGCCCGGTGCAGGACCAGTGTGGCGGTGCATAACGCAGCTGTTCAGCATCCTCTCTCCACGGTGTCTCCAGACTCGAATCCGACCATCGTGGTGTTGCAGACAGAAGCGTGACTCGTCAGTAAAGACAATTTCATTCCATTGTGCCGTCCACATCCTTCTTTCATCGCACCATTGGCAGCGGAGACGTCTGCGGTTCTGCGTCAAGGGTAGACGAAGCAATGGACGTCTTGCGGACAGACCACTCTGCTGTAAACGGCGTCGAATGGTACGCGCAGACACTGGATGATGCGGTACAGACTGAATGTGCTGTGCTATGGTTCGTGATGTGGCTGAGCGATCCGTCACTGCCATACGCACAATACGCCTGTCATCACGTGAAGTGGTGCACTGAGGTGGATGCGATCGAACACGTCGGTCCGTCGTACCCTCTTGCATCCAACGATCACATATCCGCATTACAGTTGTTTGGTTTCGTCCAACACGACTACCGATTTCCCTGAAAGATAATCCACAATCTCGGTAGGCCACTATCCTTCCTCTGTCGAACTCGGATACTTGATCAAAAGATGATCGCTGTTTTCTACGAGGCATAATTGATCGTTTTTTTCAAAAAACCACAAGAAAAACACAATTGCCGTACTTCAAATCGTCGAAATCTCCAAGCCTTAAATAGCGCTTTGAAATGGCGCCACAGGCGCGCGTGATGTGCGTCTGCGCTGAAATTCTAATCATTTGCATATCTCACCTCCGCTAATGCATGTTGTAAATTTCATATTATTTGCATGCTTCCTTCAGGGTGTTGCATTTACGGTGGCCAGCAGTGTAGTTACAACAAAAAATTCTATTAATCGGTCGATTAATCGACTAAATATTTTTTGTTTAACCAGTTAAAATTTTTAATTGATTCCTAGCCCTAATTAATATTAATCATAATTAATAATTTAATCCGTAATTAAGAATAAACTCTTTCAGAATTTGTTAAAAAAGTGTTTCAGAACTAATAAAATTCTTTAATTATTTTTTCCCCCGTCTAACCCCATTGGACCCTTTAATTAAGATGTCACTAAATTACACGAATTGGCGGCCCATGGGAAGTTTCAATTCGTCCCATTGTGTCTGAAAGGTTGAAGACCTCTGCCCTAGGTGGTCAAAATGAAAGAGGGCTTAGACACTACCGCTTAATTTACACATTTATTGTCATAAAGCATTGTGTCTGATCTTATCGTGGAAGCTCCTACGCAAATGAAGAAGGTCTTCGTGACGTGCCCGGGTAGCGTAATTATAATCCCTACTCTCTTAGTAACACAGGAAGCATTAGCACGCCGGTGATTGGTTACTGCGAGCTAAAAAGCTAGCAAGACGCCACGAGAGGCAGAGTTTCGAGAGAAACTGAATTTCATAGTTCATTAACGAAAAATGAAAGAATTTTTCATTGAATCAGTAAATGATAGCTTCGCGAGCCGTTATTATTGTCTTCTCGATGCACGTGAACAGCATTTGATTAAATCAGAAACAAAAATGGAAACATTTTTTTAGTAAATCAGTAAATGATAGCAAAGATGGAAAGAAAAATTGGATGGGGGTTCAGATCGAATCGAACACACAACGTGAGTCTCGTACTGTAACCGTTACTCCAACGGTGGATGTCGGATTCAAGCACAATTAAATGTATCTATTGTTGAACGTCGCCAGCAAAAATTTCACCGTGAGTGACGTAATGGTTCATCACTCATTTCGGCCAATCTAAATTTCTACAATGTAGCTAGAAATGTAGGGATTGTTTATAGTATCGAAGAAGAACATTCATGAACGTCTGAAGCGTCTGGTTCGAAAATTCGATTTGAAAAAAATTGAAATCTTACTGTTTCTAAGTTGTTTAGTCATTCAAGAGTGACCTGATTCATTTTGAAATGACACTGTATCCCGTTAAAATTCAAAACAAAAAACAGCTTTGCGAGTATCAGTATATAACAAGAATGTTTTCTTCTTATCAAGTTCTTCGGGTTCCGGGGTTTTTGAGGGCGGTGATGAGGGTTTTTCCGTGGCGTTTGATCATGCAGAACCCCAAAAAAGTTGAGGCAGAACACCAGGTGGAGACTCATGCTCTATGGCTATTATTGCAATCTAATAACGTCTTAAAATAAACCGGAGTTTTTTTCCCACACAACACGTGTAAAAATAGTTAGGTTGAACTCACCACTTCAACGCTACGTGCCAGAAGATCAATTCGACTCCGACGACACATAGATCTGATCAATACACTGATCGAACTGTTCCAAGGGGAATTGGCTGCCAGCTTGGACGTGGAAAAGGAATGACCCACAAGAGACTAAACTATGATATTTTAGATGCTGAACTAAGATTATGATTGTGATTTTTTTTTTTTTGCGAAATTTCATATTTCTGATCGTTTGTCTTTTATTGTTGATTTGTCTTTTATACTCAATTTATCTAAAAAGTAAATAAACTGACTGGCAATGTGGCCCATTCACTCACTGGTCCATGTATGACCTTATTTTGACTTATTTGTGGCGGTTTTCTTCTTCCTCAGGGGTTTTTCGGACTGTCTTTTTCATATTATCCTTGAGCCTAGAGCAAGCTGGGCCGTGATTGGAATAGTATCTGCTGTTCTGCTTGCTACTTGGGTTCTTGTATTCTGGGAATTTTCACGATGATTGGTCAAACGCTGTAAGCATGTGCGGAAAGAAAACACGCACACATGGATATTCATGTGAATGAAAAGACAAATGTTCCAGACATAGGCGGAGATAGACTTGGAAATCTGGGGGGACACAGTCATTACCACCCATGTTTCCAGAGTGAAGAAAAAAATTTCCCTGAAAAAAAGAAAAGAAAAATAATTACGGAAACATAAAAAGGTGGACAAAAAGGTAAATTTTTTAGAACGTCGGAGGATGCTTGAAGTAATATCAAAAAGAATGACGTCTGGTAACCCTAAGTGTAACGATAATATGCTCTGTTATCATGCATGGGGGAGGGGGGGAAGCGTTGGACACATGCTACCACCTATCAAATAAATACATGCGATACCAAAAAATCTTAATGATATACAGTTGTGTAATTTTTTACAGGTTACTACGTTTTAAAGTTTGAGAAAAACATCATTGAACCTGGACTTCTGTTGCCATCTATCCAGTTAAAACAATAAAAATTTTTGTCATAATTCTTCTTGATCAACGACCGGCTTTTTGTTTTAAACTGATAAAATAAAGAAAATATTTCTGCTGCACACTGGTGAAAATTTTAACGGTTATAGTTTAATTTTTTGGTTTGCTGGTCGAAGAGAACGAGTGACTATATGACCTTCCAGGCCCCCCCCCCAAGTCAAAAGAGAGAGAGCTGCCTTCCTCCCTGATTTTACAATCCGTCTGGCCGCATATTGGTCAAAGAACGCCTACAGTCACATCACGGGGAGTTCTGGTAGCAAATATTCGCCAAGAAACGTTGGGCCAGACTGGGGCAGTGTGTAGCTAGCTTATGCCGCTGGTGCTTTATTACAAAGGGGGGTGTGGGCAAACATTGGAATATTTGCGAATGATTATTGTACCAGGCTGGGCATGAGTGTTGTCCTATCGTAAAGAGCCTGCCATTGAGTTTACAAGAAAGGGGTTTGCTCCTGATACTCTCCAAAGAACACTGTCTTTACTAGAGCCCGGATTATATGCACTAAAAAATTGGCGAAATATGCTCTAAAAACATGCAAATATGCTCTGAAAATGTGCAGATATGCACTTAAAAATGCCAGAATATGCTCTTAAAAATGCCAGAATATGCTCTTAAAAATTCCAAAATATGCACTAAAAAATTCTGAAAAAGTTTAGATATCCAGAATATGTACCAAAAATGAGAAAATATGCGTTAAAAAATCAACATGCAAAAAAATGCTGATATGTTTTTAAAATGTATATTTTTCTCTATTTCTCAGTGCATATTCATTTACGAAAAATATCCCCACATATGCACATACTACTACTACTTAACCGTACATGCACCAAGTACACATTCCTCTACGGAATTTCTAACGAATCGACACATGCCGGAATATGCGTTCTGAGTGTATGTGTGACCTTAATGTATTTATGTCGTCGAGTTGCGCAACATGTTTCGTTCGACAGTTGAACATGTTTCGTGTTCATGCTGCCATCTGCCTTATATTTTCTGAAGTAAAGATGAAAATTTTTGAATTTTCATGTTATGTCAGTATCGCGCTGTAGGTCTGCCTGCTCATATGCATATACTGCATATGCAAATAACTTCTGCATATCTTTCATTTAGGCACTTTTAATTTCTAGAAATGCGAGTAACAAAAGAATTTCGACACTATTTCAAAAAAAAAACAAAAAAAAAACAATCATCTAAAAATAGCATTACAATGAAACAGTTAATATTTGGAAAAAAAGAATTACAAATATCTCTATTAATTCACTAAATCCCACCTAAAAAATAACCGATGTTATGAAAATATTATGACAAATATCCATTTGAAAAATTATGAGAAAAGTGATTGAGCTTAAATAAACCTTCAAAAATATGCACTCATTCTCAAAATTTGTTCGATTTTATGCATTTATATACATTAATGCTAAAAAAAGGCAAAATACGCAAATGCATATGCATTATTAATGCACATATGCATTCGCATATAATCCGGGCTTTAGCGATTAAGCACCTAAAAGCTAAGGCTTTTCAATCTTTCAAGGGGCTTCAAAATTTCTTCCAATCTCTTCATTAAGAAATTTCTAAACTTTCATAATTTCCTGATGGGTAGTAGAAAACTGTAGAGACAGCTCAGAACACGCATACTCTTATTATGTACTTTCTTGTACTTATACGTGTTTTCTTAAAACCGGTGGAGAGTAAGAATATTCAGTAAAACCTGTCTTCACACACACAACGGAATCCCAAAGGACCGAGATTTTTTTTCCGTTGAACACGGGTTTCCGCTAAATAGAGGTTCCATTGTCATAAAGTGTAAAATTATGAAACGATCAGGTATGCAATTGAAGTACAGTACAATAAAAATAAATCACTTGAAAATAAACTAATCAATTTAAATGTACATAAATAATGTACATTATTTTTACTCAATAATTTCTAAATAAACTATATTTTCCCGGAAAGAAAATCTCTTTAAAGTAGCGGAAAAATATATTGTTCCCTTTCTCTCCCTCTCTCGTGAATATTATCCGTATCTTGAGGTTTCCGGGGAAAATTCCGTATTCATGAAATCAATTTCATCCAAACATGCGCATATAATGAAGTTCAAGTGGGAAGTATGAGAAATTGTGTGTGTATGCACCCACTCACACACTCACACGGGAGTGGAAGTCACTGGAACCGAGCGATTTTTCGAAGAGTGAATTCAGCTTCGGATCGTAAAATAACACGATATATGTTTATTTTCGGGAGAATCCTTATACTGCTAGCAAGTTTTATAAAATTGGAATCACCGTTATCGTCGAAACAGTATCGCCGAACTTATGAAAAATAAACTGAAGTTACTGTCATCAGTCCTAGTTCAGGATAATTATTAATGTTTGGAAACGCATCAGTGCGTTGTTGTTGATTTTAAATGAATTAAGATCTGTCGTAGCGATAATTCTTGGCAAGCTGACGCCAAAATGGGGCAAAATACCGAATAGAAAAAACATCGAGCATAAACCATGTGCGTCTAAAACAGTGTTTCCAACTGTTCATGCTTCAAGAACCCCTTAGAAATGCGCAGGAGCCTTGCTTATCCCCACAGATATGCGTGAAAGGTGTGAACACCCTTAGAAATGCGTGGGAGTTATTGGTATCCCGCAAAGAGAATATTAACCTTCCGAATTCCTAGAAATGTGGGGGGGGGGCCTTGGGAACCTTTAGAAATGCGTAGGTGGCTTGCATCCTTTTAGAAATGCACAGAAAGTGTACAAGCGCACTAAGGCTTATTTACCTCTAGATATGATCAAGAAGCGTTCATGCCATCGCAACTTGTATGAGATGTACATACCCTTAGAAATGTGTATGAGATTTGCATAATTCTATAAATGCGCAAGAAGACGTGGGCGTACTCTATAATTACGTAAGAGATATTCATATCCAGTAACGGCTTATGAGTCGCAGAGTATGAAGTGCCTATTTTTAGAGATGCGTATGGGATGCGCATAAACCTATAAATGCGTACGAAATGCGCATACGATTTTTTTAATGTCTTTTCCTAGCGAATATTATCGTTATTATCTTGTTTGATTCCTTATTTTTCTTTCTTTTCTTGAAGTGGAATGGCAGCGTGTGGTTTGTGTGTTCCTTGTTCCAATAACTATGAGTTGTGGGGTATGAAGCGCATATTTTTAGAATGCGTATGAGATGAGCATCTCCTTAGAAATGCGTATGAAATGTGCATATTTCTAGAGATGTTTAAAAGAGATATGCATACCCCTATAAATGCGAATGAGATATGCATACCCCCTATAAATGCGAATGAGATATGCATACCCCTATAAATGCGAATGAGGTATGCATACCCCTATAAATGCGAATGAAATATGCATACCCCTATAAATGCGAATGAGATATGCATATTTAAACAAATGCGTATGAATTTGTATAATTCTAGCAATGGTTACGAATGTGTCCATTCCCATGAAAATATGTATGAGGTGTGCAGATTATTGAAAATTCTAAAGAGATATACATATTTCTGAAAATGCGTAAGAGAAGTACGAAGGTTTTTAAAGTTGGCTGATGCGAACATGAATTTATGAAAGAAGGAAGATTCAACTGCACTGCGGGGATATCGAACCCACGCCCTTTCACTTACCGGGTGAGCACCCAAGACCACTAGACACCATAGACCATCTTCGCATCAACCTTCGCAAAACCTTCGTATGGATAGTGGAGAGTAACGTTATCCTTTGAGATGTGTATGTTTCTGAAAATGTGCAAGAGATGTGTGTGTTTCTGAAACTATAAGACGTGTATGTTTCCGAAATTGTGTAAGAGATGTGCATGTTTCCGAAACTGTGTAAGAGATGTGCATGTTTCCGAAACTGTGTAAGAGATGTGCATGTTTCCGAAACTGTGTAAGAGATGTGCATGTTTCCGAAACTGTGTAAGAGATGTGCATGTTTCTGAAACTATAAGACGTGTATGTTTCTGAAACTGTGTAAGAGATGTGCATGTTTCTGAAACTGTGTAAGAGATGTGCATGTTTCTGAAACTATAAGACGTGTATGTTTCCGAAACTGTGTAAGAGATGTGCATGTTTCTGAAACTATAAGACGTGTATGTTTTCGAAACTGTGTAAGAGATGTGCATGTTTCTGAAACTATAAGACGTGTATGTTTCCGAAACTGTGTAAGAGATGTGCATGTTTCTGAAACTATAAGACGTGTATGTTTCCGAAACTGTGTAAGAGATGTGCATGTTTCTGAAACTATAAGACGCGTATGTTTCCGAAACTGTGTAAGAGATGTGCATGTTTCTGAAACTATAAGACGCGTATGTTTCCGAAACTGTGTAAGAGATGTGCATGTTTCTGAAACTATAAGACGCGTATGTTTCCGAAACTGTGTAAGAGATGTGCATGTTTCTGAAACTATAAGACGCGTATGTTTCCGAAACTGTGTAAGAGATGTGCATGTTTCTGAAACTATAAGACGCGTATGTTTCCGAAACTGTGTAAGAGATGTGCATGTTTCTGAAACTATAAGACGCGTATGTTTCCGAAACTGTGTAAGAGATGTGCATGTTTCTGAAACTATAAGACGTGTATGTTTCCGAAACTATAAGACGTGTATGTTTCCGAAACTGTGTAAGAGATGTGCATGATTCTGAAAATGTGCAAGAGATGTGTGTGTTTCTGATAATGTGCAAAAGATGTGTGTATTCGTGAAACTGTAAGACGTGTATGTTTCTGAAACTGTGTAAGAGACGTGCATGTTTCTGAAAATGTGCAAAAGATGTGTATGTATTATATATGTTAATACCGAATATTTCTGACAACATAGTGTACACACACACACACACATAAGAAAACCGTAAATGAAATCCGTCTTAACGGGTCAAAACAAACAAACAAAAGCCTTTTCTTTCACCTTATTTCTTCCATCCGACTCTTCACGCATAAAAACTCGAAGGCTTGTCTTTCTTATTACAAAAAATTGAGCTGCCAACTCAAATTCAATTTGCAAGCCTAAGAAATAATCTGTCAAGAAACGAAAGAAAAAAAAAATCCTTTTAATATTTTTTCATTGTCTCGTATTTTTCTAAAATTTTACGAATTTAGAATGCAAGTAGAGGGAATATAAAAAAATCTATGAAAAAAAATAGCATAAAACTACTCTCGAAAATTTAATAATCATCTCCGCCGAAAGGGGCAAAAAAAAACGGAGCCAAAAATCGGCTCCTTTTTTGCAAGTTTTTTTCCCTTCCTCCTCTATTCACGTGAGACCCTAAATGCAAATTAATAAATTCAATCCACTTTTGACGGAATCCGTTAGAAATTGTGAGAATTAATTGAAAGAGAAACCCCTTTTTTGGTGACTTCGGGAAGACGTTTTTTTACGGCAGTGATGGAATAATATTATTTGAAGTCTTTTTCAATATATAGTTCCTAATGGAGAACTTGGAAATTTCTTAATGTTGTCAGAACGCCACGATGATTTCCATTTCACGTGTCAATAATCGAGCAAGAGTTTCACCATCTGGCCGTCGGATGAGATTTTTAGCCTCATTATACGCTGAAAGGTTCGTATTCAATCCTACCGATCGCGATTCATTTGCATTTTTTTTGTTGTTGTTGTTGCTGTTTTTCCACTGTTACGTTAGTAACGCACAGAAATGAGGGAATTTTAAAATTCAAAGTGCAAAAAATTGTACAATAGGTTTTTTGTTAAAAAAACGTGCAGTGAAAGGTACTACTTTTCAAAATGTTTATGAAAATTATGTACAGTCAAACCTCGTTAGTGCGTCACCCGGTTAACACGCCACTCCGCTTTTCGGGTCACTTTTTTGCAAGTCCCAGTTGTCCTCAGGCAGGAATTGGCACAGCTATGGCTTACTCCGTTTAACGAGTCACTCCGCTTACTAAGTCATATTTTTGCTCTTCCAAGAGTGTCTCATTAACGAGGTTTGACTGTATATGCATCATTTAAAAAAAAAGCTCATGTCTGTGTATTAGGCCGGGATTACATTATAAATGTATTATAAAAGTTATTTTATAAAACTTTAAAATACAAAAAAGATTGGCATCTCTGTTACATTTGAGCGAATGTAACCCATACTCTTATTGGTTATTTTATTCCAGTTTTATAAAATACGTTTTATCGAACTTTTATAAAACTTGAAAAATACAGCCAATGAGCTAGCTGATCGGTTTACATTCGAGCAAATGCAACCGATCAGTTTATTGGTTGTATTCTTCAAGTTTTATAAAACTTTTATAATGTAATATTGGCCTTAGAAGCATAACAATGATGAAAACAAAAACAAAAAAAATAATCCCTCCGATATCTTATGCAGTGTTTTCAATGGGAAATGCACTTGGAGGTGCTCCCCTTAAACAGGCTGTGAGAACATACAGGGATGTCTTGATGAATTTTTTGAGACCCAATGTCCATTTTAGAGTCTTCTGTATCATGTCTCGTTTATCAGTTTTAGTATTTGAATTGGATCATGTTTCGTTGAAAAGTGCGGGAAATTTTTATTGGAATTTTTCCGAGAAACTGAATCAAAGTGATGAGAAAATGTGTCTTTATATCTGAGGTGGTTTAGTTTTCGTCGAAGTTATAAGCAAAGTTCATTGAAATTTTTTTTTTACACGGGAATCGGCCGATAACGATAATCATTCGCGTTATAGCCGGAGAATCAGTAAAAACAAGGTCGTTATAACTGAGTTTGACTGCATTTTGTCGAAGAAAAAATAGATCAAGGCAGCCATTCAAGCCAAATATTCCCTAACATTGATTTTTTCCCCCTCTAAATACAGCAACACTATTTCAAATCTACGACGTGTGAACAATTCTGACAACATAGTGTACACATGTCCACGCATAAAAAACCATCCGTACGGCAATCTCGTAAACGAAATCCATCCTAACGGGTCAAAACGAACAAAATCTCCTTTTTACCATATCCCTATCCGACTCTTCACGGATAAAAACTTGAAGGCTTGTCTTTCTTATTACAAAGATGGAGCTGCCAACGCAAATTCAATTTGCAAGCCTAAGAAATAATCTGTCAAAAAACGAAAGAAAATACTTTTTTCCCCCATTTTTCAATATATTTTTCACTGTCCCGTCTTTTTTCTCACGTTTTATGAAAGCAGAACGAAAATGAAACAGAAAATGTAAAAAAAAATGCCATAAAACCACTCTCGTAATTTAATAATCCGTCAAAAGGGGAAAAAAATGGAGCCAAAAATCGGCTCCTTTTGCAGTTTCTTCTTCAATCCTATTCACGTGAGCCCCCTTTATATATACATATAAATGCAAATTAATAAATTCAATCTACTTATAACGGAATCCGTTATGGGCGAATTGAAAGTGAAACCCTTTTTTGATGTGCCTCCAAGAAAGGGTTTTTATCGCAACGATGGAATAATATCATTAGGAGTTTCTCTCTCTCCGATGGAGGGTAGTTTATAATTGAAGACTTCCTGATGTTGTCAAAGAGTTCCACGATTGCCGTTTTATGCGTTGACACTTGAATAATTGGACGAGGACTTCGCCCTCTGGCCTTGGGATGAGTTAGTTTGTTAGCCATGATACGTTAGAGGGTTCTTGCGGATCGCAGTGGTGCCCTTTGGAGGGGGGGGGGGGCGAAAGATGTGATCGCACCGGGGCCCCCGCACTCGCGGTGAACTATTATTTGGAGTCTTTCCATCAGCTCTTGAATTATTTCTCGCATTTATTCTCAATTTTCATTCGCGGAATTATTACCTAATTCTTAGATTTCATCGCTTCCGGCATTCGTTTATACTGTACCGTTAATTGTGAATATTTTACGATTCTGGCATTTGCCATACCCTCAATTCTAAATTTTCACCCCCCTCCTCATTTTTTTATTTATTCAATATTGCTTGGCCGAGGCCTAATAATATCGAACAAATTAGCGGAATATTTGCAAATCACACAGTGGCTCGCGGCACATTTCCAGATCACTCATCGGACCCGCAGCATATTTACAGATCACTTGAGTAACTCGCTCGTGACACAGTTCCAGAGCACACTTAATTGACCAGCGGCACAGTTCCAAAGCACACTTAATCGACCAGCGGTACAGTTTCAGAGCACACTTAATTGACCAGCGGCACGGTTCCAGAGCACCAATGTGACTTGAGGCACAGTTCCAGAGCACTAATGTCACTCGAAGCACAGTTCCAGAGCACACTTAAGTGACCAGCGTCACGGTTCCAGAGCACCAATGTGACTCGAGGCACAGTTCCAGAGCACACTTAAGTGACCAGCTGCACGGTTCCAGAGCACCAATGTCACTCGAAGCACAGTTCCAGAGCACACTTAAGTGACCCGCTGCACGGTTCCAGAGCACCAATGTGACTCGAGGCACAGTTCCAGAGCACTGATGCGACTCGAGCCACAGTTCCAGAGCAAACTTAAGTGGCCAGCGGCACGGTTCCAGAGCACCAATGTGGCTCGAGGCACAGTTCCAGAGCACTAATGTCACTCGAAGCACAGTTCCAGAGCACACTTAAGTGACCAGCGTCACGGTTCCAGAGCACACTTAAGTGACCAGCGTCACGGTTCCAGAGCACCAATGTGACTCGAGGCACAGTTCCAGAGCACACTTAAGTAACCAGCTGCACGGTTCCAGAGCACCAATGTCACTCGAAGCACAGTTCCAGAGCACACTTAAGTGACCAGCGTCACGGTTCCAGAGCACCAATGTGACCCGAGGCACAGTTCCAGAGCACACTTAAGTGGCCAGCTGCACGGTTCCAGAGCACCAATGTGACTCGAGGCACAGTTCCAGAGCAAACTTAAGTGACCAGCGGCACGGTTCCAGAGCACCAATGTGGCTCGAGGCACAGTTCCAGAGCACCAATGTGACTCAAGGCACGTTTACAGATCACCACGGTACAGTTCTATAGCGCCTAAGTGACTCGCGGTGTAGTTTCACATCACTTAATTGGCCCGCTACACATCCTCAGATCACTCAAGCGACCCGAAGCATATTTACAGATGACGGAAACCGTGATATATTTCAAGCTCATTCAAGTGACCTGCGGCTCTATTCCAGATGCCTCAAGTGGCCTGCGGCGCGTGTTCAAACCCATGGAGTGGCCCGCACTCTCCTAAAGGGTGAGTACCCATGGTTTACAGCAAAATGAGATAGCAAATTGATGAGCAAATGAAAGAGCAGTTGAGCTAGTGAGAAAGTGAGTTGATGAGTTCTTGCTCAATATCTCGCCAACTTGCCAACTGATTATATAACTATATAGTAGGGTTTGAAATGTAATGAAATGTGGCTCCAGCTGGATTTTTGTGCCAAGTTTGGTATTTTTATTTATTCTGTAGATTATGATTTTGATGTGTAGATTCCAAATATCTTAGGTGCCATTTTTTTCTTTTCACATTTTTCAAGTGATTTTCAACATGGCGTCCAAGATGGCTGCCATTTACCGATTTCCCTAATATTCATGGCGCACTATTGGCCATTATCTCAAATTATATGTTTACGGTGTCAAGAAATAAGAATTTAGGATCAAAGTAGGCGTACATTGTGGCTTTTTTTTCTTATTCCTTTTAGAATTATAGTTTATAAATTGCGAAAGCTATTTTGAAAGGCATCACCGTTTCATTACTATACATAAACTATACATAAAATGGTGCTTTAGTGATTCGCCCAAAACCCCCGTCGTCAAATGTACAAATGTTATACAAAGCAGTTCCAAATATTTCAGTAAATACAATAGCTTTCACTAATTATACGTTAGAACAGTGATATTGATATCCTCAAGAAGTGCAAAGTTAGTGATTTAGCATGGTTTCTTTCCTGTTACTCACACCGCGATGACATAACCGTTCACACAAGAACAAGACAATACAATACTTGTATTGTCCAAATACAATACTTGTATTGTCCAAGTACAATACTTGTATTGTCCAAATACAAGTGTCTCAGTCATGTCACAAGCAAATGAAGTGACACAAAATTCTGTGCTCAACAAGGATATCATGCCCACATGGGCTTCATCAAATTCTACATTCTGCTTCAGATACAAGAGAATGGAAAGAAAATTAACAAAACAAATAGTGCTGCAGTGACACCATTAATGAGATTGCTACGAACGGATAGTAATGCACTTTACACAGTTATGTGCACGGCTGAGAGAAGGATTTGCAACCTTAGTTAATGAACCAGCAACTAAAGTCATAATGATGATGGACATGGACTTGTATGAATGTACTCTAAAAATTCAAAATTGTCTACCGGCAATAAAAAGTGACTGCTCCGAGTGAGAGAACTAGAGTACTTCGCATTGGGCATTGGGCATTGGGCATTGCATCTCGCATCGTTAGAGGAACAAATCAAGTATTATTTATCCCATGACTTATTTCATTATGCAAGACATATTCCTGTATACATAGCACAGATGAAGGACCTTAAAACAACATACCAGAATTTGGAACGGAAAATTAAAGACCTGCTGAACAACATTGTTGGACTTACCGGTTTCACCCAGAATGAAAGTGTGCTCGAAAGGCATCTCTTGTGTACACCAGAAATATCACGCATTTTCTTAAGTTTCTGTGAAAAGTACTGTCCAAATGAATTCTCTCAACAGCCCAGGAATCACTATCAACTTCAGACCTCCATGGCGCTAAGAATTTTTCACAATGCAGCCGTTGTCAAAGAGAGTATTCGTGATCACTGTGAAGGGGAAACCCTTTCCGAGATAACACCACACTAATGAATATTGCATGATCTATAAAGGTTCAGAATCTGGAAAGGATGGTATTCACAGGGGTGGGAAGTGACAAAGTCCATTTCGGAGCAGCTTTGGAGCAGCAAAATTTTTAGGATTCGGAGCAGATATTTATAAATTGGAATATTTTCGTTAACGCTCACCCCCTTTCCAAAATAAAACTGCACTGTCTTTTGTTATCAAACATCTTTGTATCAGCTTTTTTGGTGTTTCAGGCTTTTGACACCTTGTTCGAAAGAGCGGCTGTCATAAAACTTTTCACAACAGTCTATTTCAGATGATTTTTGCTGACTGAGGGCACTATTTGCTGTCTTGAACAGCAGCACTTCAAATGGGCGAAATTCTTGCAAAACGGGAGAAAATTTCGGAAAAATCAACACGATGTTTAGCGATTCAGCACTCATTATTTGGCGAGATTGACGATTTGAAACTCGTTATTTGGCAATATTGGCGATCATACACTCATTATTTGGCGATATTGGCGATTTAACGCTCGTTATTCGGCAGTTTTTTAATTAGCATTCGTAATTCGGCGGACATGCGCTTTTTACTCCCGGAATGAAAAAATTTTCCACGATACATCGGGATTTTATGCAATGACGATCGACTACAGTAATTTCTGCTGCTTCCAATGGTGACTTTTTTTTTTAAACGGAAACTGACTGGCATTTGCGCTTTAAAGCTGAAAGACCATTGCAAATCATCTTCAGTTGCACGATATTATCGGGATTTCGCGATGGAAAGCCCGATGAGGCTCTTTTCGAAAAGAATCGTTTCGCGGCAAGCAGGAACAAAAATGTTTTGGCGTCTCCTTTCCGAAATTCCGGACATACTGAAGCAAAATTCGCTATTTGGCGCAGAAAAATACGAAAATACACTATTGGAGCAGGATGGCGCAAGATATTTGTTTTGGCGCAGTGCGGCGCAATTGGCGCAGAGTTCCCACCCCTTCATTCAAAATCGTGACTAAATAGGTAAATTGAAATCCGAAGAATTCTCAAAAAGTAGACTGGAACGCGAAACCGCTAAAATGTCAATTCGGGATCCAATGAAGAAAATGAAAGAAACATCCAGTACGTGCAACAAGATGACTGTACTTTAGATTGGTGATAAATTGGTTTAAATTCGAGAGGATAGGCAACTTCTTGCTCGTTTTCTTATTGTTATGGAGTCCAGACCTCAAATGTCTACAAACCTAAAAGATACAATTGGAAACTACGAGAGTTCTCTGCAATACCAAGATCATTATTTTCTTCTGATGGATATTTTCATATTCCATCTGATAAAAGTTCATTTATTGTTGAAATAGAGAAATATAAATGTTCTTACATACCTGAATCAATAGAACCCTCGATGATAGAGAAAGTGTGTATTAAAAATGGAATGGGGCAATTGTACAATCAGTAAAATGAAGCATCTGCCATGAAAAACCAATACCTTGAGAATTCATTGAAGGGACAAACTCGTAAGAAACGATTAGGGCTGACAGAACCTATCAGATTTACTGTTACAAATTGTACCAGTTTAACGTTTGTATCATTGAAGACGTTTCTTTCACACAATGAAACGAAATCACAATTGGCAGAGTATCTTGGGAATAAATTACTACAGGATTTTGCTGCTAGTGAGAAGAAAATTGTTGTTGTTTTCGGCAGTAAAGCTACGGTTACCATACGAATGTTTCCGATCCAGATTTAACTGACCATGCACACGAAGAAGCAGACGCCATTCAGCCTCTTCGTGTACTTGATATAGTGAACCATTGCGACGATTATGCGATTGATGCGTTTTCAAAGATACTACTTCACCAAACACCAACTCTGGCCATATTACAATTTACTGCCATTAGTGAGATAGGTTGGAAGCGAAGGCGCTGTCTATCGGTGGTCGCCTCGAGTTCGTTAGGGAAAATATCTTATCTATATCCTCCCTTGGGTTCGAACCCGGGACAACAACCTTCACGATGGTAAATGAGCATCTTACCACCATGCCACTCAGGCACAATTTTCGAAGATACTAACACTTTCATATTGCTGATTGACTTGGTTTCAAGTCGCCAAGTAAACAAATTAATTTAGTTACGGGTCGAGAGAGGCAGAAAACACCGAAAAATTAGTATTTATGAAATTTTTGTCGCGCAATAGGTGTTTCTAAAGCCAGAGGTCTACTAGGTTTACATACTTATACTGGTGGAGACTGGGGAGGGAAATCGGTAGGCATTTCAAAAGAGAAGTGGATAAAAGTGCACCTCAATCTTCAGTGTGGTAATGGCATTCTAAAAGCTGTTCAACTACTTGGGAAACCTAATGCAAATCCATTAACCAATCTATCTTCGTTTGAAAAATTCGCCAACTTGACTTACTTGAAAGATACTAATTTTTTAACTATTGCAGAGTTAAGATGGCATCGTTTCAGAAGTAAAAGTTTTGAGGGGGAGAAGTTACCACCAACCCTTTGAGCACTAAAGCCACATTTTGAACGAACCAACTTAATTCGAACCATCGGAAAGGGCTACAAAAACCCTCGACCAACAATACACTCACTTATTGGTAATGAGTGGTAAAATAAATGATGCGGAAGCAATTTCTAAAGTCAAATGTATGAAGATACCTGAACCCAACGAAGTTGGTTCAGCAAATGTGTGCAAATGGGGAATCTTGTACTTAAAGAAATCTCTTGTTTGCACTGCCCTTTGCAAATGCAGTAACTAAAAATGTAAAGTACTATCAATATTAGTACAGCGACAATATTAATTCGGAAGAAGATATGTAATGCATATACATACAAGTGCTGCTTTTAATGATTCTGTTCAATATCTTTATTTACGCTATCTTCTTTTGTTTGTGTGTAATTGGTTAATAAAAACACTATATATAATGTAATTCATATTTCTTACTTTATTTATCACATCACATGAAACACTAGAAGAGTACAATATACGCCTATTTTGATTGCAAATTCGTATTTCTTGACGCCCCATAAATATATAATTTGACATACTGGTCAATAGTGTGCCATGGATATTAAGGAAAAGGGTAAACGACAGCCATCTTGGACGCCATGTAAAAAATCACCTCAAAATGTGTAAGACAAAATAGCACCTAAAATATTCGGAATCTACACACAAAATCTACAGAATAAAAAGAAATATCAAACTTCAGTTGGAAAACATTCCATCCTCTACTAATACTTCATTATTTCATTTGCTTACTAACAATATCGTTTACTCACTTTGTCATTCACTTTCTCAGTCACCCGCTCGCCAACCACTCTAACTTACATAATAACCGACTCACTCACTCAATCTTTGGGTAGAAAACTGTTAACGGTGAATGAATTTTCTTCTCGAATTTTTCTTTTTCCGGTGAATTATCGTCAGCGAATCTTCCAGAGACACATCTTCAAGCAACCTTAAATTTTCACCCATAAGTTCAGAAACCAAAGAAAATGGTAAAAAATGTACAGAAAAAATGGCTATACCTTAACGCTAAAATCAGACGTCTCCGGAGAAGTAATAAAATCCGGAAACAATTCCGCGGAATACTCGGTATGAAATCCATAAAAAACGAACACGAAATTTTGTATGGGCCGAGCGCACAGAGAGACATCTGCGAGGCGTGAATTCCCAATAAGGGAATCCGAGGAACAAAGGAAAGAAACTGGGGGTGACGCAGGTGTCCTCAAGGGACACCAAGAACGTGATATAAAAAAGATATAAGATGGACGGAGGACAAATTGCAGAGCCAGCCGAAGCACAGTTTCTCTTTTCCCGGTGGCTTTTTTATGGCGATGTCTATTTGGTTATCATGGAGCCGTAAAAAATTCCCGTGAATACACATTGCATTTTATGCCCACCAAATTTGCTTTTATCATCATTTTTGATCAGAGTACCCATAAAAATCCACGTCACACATTTTCGTGTACATAAAATAGTACAGGGTGGTCAGAAAGTTTCTTTTCCGATTTGAATGGCCATGAGGGAGACTTTGATGAATGGATTGATACGAAGATTTCGGAAATTTTTTTCCGTTTTTTTTTTTCTTTTTTCAGCATTTGGTCGAGGTATTTTACATTCCACCAATGCAATAGGCAACAATTAGACTCGGCTAGGGTGACCAGATGTCCCGGTTTTTCGCCACAATTTTCAAATACAGTCCACCCAGGGCGCGGTAGCTCAGGTCGATTAGCATATAATCGTGATGCATTCTATAATATAATTCTTTTTTTAGGGGGGACTTATTTTTCTTTTTTAGTTTTTGATTTTGTACGCTTTTGTACGTCGTATTTGTTGCATCTATGATCACAATGCATCATTCTCAACTCTTTTGTATCTTTTCATAATTGCATTGTTGTTTATAGGGATCATTCAAGTAATACGTCAGCATCGAGGGGGAAGGGTTTTGGATTTGCTGACTTTTGATGACAAGGGGGGGAGGGGGTTTGATGGTTGCTTACGTCATCAACCACCCCTTTTTGAAGATATGAAATATTCTAAGCTGCTGACGAAATTTTGCTGACGGGGGGGAGGGGTCAGTGTTTTGCTGACTTTTGCTGACAAGGGACGTGGGGTCAAAAATCGCTGAAAATCTGCTTACGTAATACTCAAATGGCCCCATAAGCTCATTTGTGTATAAATATATAACTTGTGTAACTAGTTTTCTTGGGTGCCACTCGTGACCTGCAGGCGATGTGCGTCTCTCTGCACCTGCCTATGTTCTCCCATATCTTTGTATTGATATATCATTTCATGTACAACAAGTGGGGAAGTATGTGTGGGGGGGTGAAGTTTTGGGAGGGGTACTGCAGCTGGTTGGCTTGTGGTTGTGTGGCCTGGTGCGGGTGGTATGCTAGTCTTGGATGTCATTGGATTTTTTCCTGAGACGAACCAGCTTATATCCTCCCGGTGCCCGAGTGGCGCGGTGGTAAAGATGCTCGTCTTCCACTATGAAGGTTACCATCAAGGTCCATGGGTTCGAATACGGGCATGGAACATTAGAAGCAATTTCTTTACCTACCGAGCCTAGGGCGATCAAAGATGGATGTAGCCTTCATTTCCCACCCAACTCCACTGGTTGGAAATTGCCGTATGGCGATATATGACCAGAGTTGGTGTGCGGTATGGTCGCTTATATCTCCTAGGGCAGTGTTTCTCAACCACCGGTCCTGAGCCCTGTACCAGGCCCTAACACTAGTCACACCGGACCGTGAGTGGCTCACAGACAGTTTCATTTTGCCCATTAATTTCTTATTAATTGTGTGTGTGAGATGGCCTTTTTTTTTCACTTACAGAAAAACGATTTACCGGGCCGTGGGCTTTCAATGGTTGAGAACCACTGTCCTACGGGGACGGGGCGGGGGTGACGGTTGGTCTGATGGTGGTTCATCCTTGTCAGAAACTTTCGTGGCACAGGGATGCAACAGAAACGGCGACATGACTACAGAAAAAAATTACTACCGCATGGAGTACCACATCGAGGGTTTAACGTACCAATCTCTCGATGAGTATAAAAACAAGCCTGTCGTTCGGAATCGGCAATAAACTGTAGGTCCCGGTCTAATTAGCCTTGGGGGCTCAGTAGCCCAAGTCGATAAGATACTCGCATAAAGTACCAAAGGATGTTTTAGGTGTCGCGAGTTCGATACCTGGAGATTCTGCAAGTATGTGAATGACCAGAAGAGTACCCTAGAGAGCAAGGTTAGTTACTGGCCAAAAGAGTGATCAAAAAGTGAGCAACCACGTCAGTCAATACTCCAAAAAGAAATGACTTGGAGTGTTTGCAAGCATGTGAGTGGCCACAAGAGTGGCGTAGAGAGCAAGTTTCTAGTTCAGTGAGTGACCAAAAGAGTGACATAGAGCGTATACCAGCATGTGAATAACCAAAAAATTGACCAAGACAGTGCGTAATCAAGCGAGTGACCAAAAGAACTTCCTAGGGAGCGAGGAATCAGGTCAGTCACTGACCAAACGACTGAACTAGACAACTTATAAACATGTGAGAGAACAAAAGAGTGACCTAGAGAGCAAGGGACTGGGTCGTTCAGTGTGACAGCGGTACATTCGAGCGTGTACAATCATATGAGTGACCAGAAGAGTAACTTAGAAGGCAAAGGGCTAGGTCAATGAGTGTCCTATAGCGTGTGTAAGTATGTGAGTGCTCAAATCAGTGTTCAAACATGTGAATGACGAAAAAAGTTATCTACAGAGTTATGTAGATTAGGAGTGACCAGAAGAGCGACGTAAAGAACGAAGGACTAAGACAATAAACGATCAAGAGACTGTCGAAAGAAAGTGCGCAAGCAACCAAAAGAGTGACTTGGAGACGGGAACCTGTACATATTCACGGGCGGGGGATCCTAAGCGTGCTATAGCCCAGGCGGCCAGCAAATTCGAGGGTAGAGAAATCAAGAAAGTTTGACAAAAATGGAAGGATGACAAAATGTATGTAGCCCACGGGCGGTAAAAACCCATAATTCCGCCTCTGGGTTAATCAGAATCGATTCGAGAGGTATTTCGGCAATAAAATCGACCAAATCAATAGGGTTCGTGACTCCCAACCAGTATGGCAGGGCACTTTAGGATGCCAAAGAAACTTCGAGATAAGAAGTACCACGATATATATTTTTTTCCCCATTTCTAAAAATGAACAAGAAAAGTTTGGAAATCCCTCGTTTTGGCGTCATTTGTTTTTTCAAGTGACTCGCAATTTCGCATTTTTTATGAGACGTCTCAAATCCACGGTTGTATTAGTGCTTCATTAGTCAACATGGAAATAATGTTTTTATTCCGAGAGAAATAAGAAAATGGCAGCAACCCAATTAGGACAAGAAGTAATGTCCAAACTTCGTTAACGTTACGCCATTTCGAAACCACGACGAATTCAAAAAAAGGGAGGAAACATTTTTTTTTTCTTTTCACTTCACTTTCTTTATCACTGATCACTAAAAAAATCGAACTTCAATTCCACAAAAAATTAGAAAATTCGTAGTTTTTTTTTTTTTCTGTGTGAAAAAAAAAATGCAAAAAACAACGTTTTTAATCATAAAAATTCTCAATTGCTTTTTCCACATTTGTGAAAGAAACGGGGAAAAAACAGAAACACGAAATATCGATTGATTTCGTTTTATTTTCAAACTCTAATCGGTATGATACAGGGTGTCCTATAAGTGCTATCAAGGGCTTCATCTCATCAACCGTACGTCGTAGAGGAATGATTCCCAATTTGAAAAAAAATGCTCAATAGCCGTTCAAAAATTACCCTGTACGAGTATTGAGAATGAAAATACAGTGTGTAACAAAATGAAAAAAAATCTAAATTTTTACACGCCTCCCCCCCCCCCCGTTCTCTAACTTCCAATTAGAGAGTTATTTCTCTGTCACCGCGTTCTTAACAAAAAAAAAAAATCGAAAAAAACAGTTTTACCTGCATTTAATGCTGGTTTTTTCCCCAAATTTACTCCGTTTTTCAAATTCGAATATCTCTGTGAACAAAAGAAGAAATTTTTTGTTGGAATCAGGGAAGACAGGGCAAAAAATTTCTAATTGGAAGTTAGAGCACGGGGGGAACGTATAGAAATTTAAATTTTTTTTTTACTTGGTTACACGCTGTATTTTAACTCTCAAAACTGGTACAGGAAAATTTTTGAACGGCATTTTTTAAATTGGAATCATTCCTCACGGTTGATGAGATAAAGGCCTTGCTTGCACTTACAGGACACCCTGTATAAAATTATCACAGCAACAATGTTTTCCTGAAAACTGGGAAACCGAATACGAAAAGCATTAATATGAAATCAGCGAGTACCGAGGGCCGGCTTCATAAGATAACCCGGTACACAGTGGGTATCGGTGATGATATGGTGTCTGCGCTGACATCGACTCGTCCAACGCAACGGCGGATATCTGAAATTGACAAGCGTTTTTCGGCATCAACGGTAAGAAATTCCTTGGAGAATACGAAATCGTTCACCTCATGTTTATTTGATGTCGAATACCAACGAGAAGGCTACCGTTTCCAAGTTTCCTACGGATCGGCGCCAACTGGTATATTCAGCTGAGCTTCGTAGACTAGTCTTAAAAATAGCTTGAGTTAATCGATAACCGAATTCGAGCGAATCCTTTTATATAGCCGACGTATATTGTGACGTATCTTCCAGCAAAATATAATACGCTTTTTACTGTTTAAAAAAATATCCGGACCAAATCCATTGAAAAGAAAGAAACAAAGTGAAGCGCACGGGAAGTTCGAGTTCAATCTCATTCGATTGGGAACTTGAAACTGTAAACCTAAAACAACGTGGTTCTCATTTGTTCTTTCTCAGAAGAATGTAATGGCTTCAGAGATTGTGAGGTTTGGGAGCGAATCTCGGTGGAAATTGCTGAAAATGTTCGGATGAAATTGTGCGACTGAGTAAAAAGAGCTCGAATCACGCGAAATGAACACGTGGAGAAACCAACATTTTTTTTCCCTCCAAAAACACATTTTAAAAGGAGTTATATCACATTTCTTTGGAGTGTTCCGCCATTAACACAATGGAAACTCGCGTTCTTCGTTGCCGCATCTCATGAATAACAACACACACACACACACACAAAATAAACGAAACTCATTTCGCTCTGAACCCTCAACAACATTCAAAATATTCACCTACGTATGAGGTGAAAGAAATCGCTCTGCTACAGAGACATTATACATGTATCAGGTGGGAGGGTGGGGTTCTTCAACCTTTCAGACACTGCCGGCCAGATTGAAACTTCCTACGAAGCCCAGGACCCACCAACTATTACTGAGATATTTATCTATTCTATAATATAAAATCACAAACAAACTCGAAAAGGGCCTGTTGCTAAGCAACCGAGTGACGGAAGTGGGTGAAATTTTTGAGTGACGGAAACTCTGTTACGGAAGTGGGTTCGATTCATATATCGATATTCACATTCATATATCGTACATTCATATTCATATATTCATATATCGATATGATATCATATATCGATATTGGGTCGATATTCACATATCGGGACCCATTTGACCCATCGGGACCATGTTATGTGCATGTACCAAGAGGCTCCTACATCCTACAGCAGAGCCCTTAGGCTGGAATTTAGATTTCGAGCCCCCAAACCAGCTTTTCAGGGGCCCCTCTGTGATTAATTTATAGTGTGAAAAATCAAAAAGTGATAAGAATCGTTGTGGCCCCTGTCAGCCCTTCCTTTGTGGGGGGGGGGGGGGAGGTCCATGCCGAGAGGTATATATATGTATAATATACACACAACAGCAGTGCTCCCAACACAGGGTCGGGGTACCCGGGGAAGATTTCACGTATAAGTAAAAAGTTTTCATTTCCAGGGGCCCTTGATGGATCTCATTGTTTTCTTGCTGCTTTAACGTTGAAAAATTTCGATAGCGGAAGCAAAAGATATATCCAGTCTGGGGCCCCACCAAAAGTATGCGAATTGGTGTCCCGGATAATTGGTTGGGGGGTCCTGGATTTTATTCGTTGGTAAAACGAATACAAATGAAAATTTTTCATGGTACTCGCTCCGTGGGATGACCGACAAGCTTCCAAGTCGGGAGCCCCATGTTTACATGTTTCATTTTGGGGGCCCTGTATGAATCTCATTCTTTTCTGTTGCAGAATTTGCAACAGCGGAAGCCCGAGATAAAGCCAGTATGGGCCCCACTAAAAATATGCGTATTGCGTCCCCGCTACTGGATGTGGGGCCCTGGATCTTATTCGTTGGTAAAACGAATACAAATGGAAATTTTTCATAGCACTCGCACCGGGGGATGACCGACAAGCTTCCAAGTCGGGGGCCCCATGTTTACAGGTTTCATTTTGGGGCCCTGGACGAATCTCATTCTTTTCTGTTGTAGAATTCGCAACAGCGGAAGCCCGAGATAAAGCCAGTCAGGGGCCCCACCAAAAGTATGCGAATTGGTGTCCCGGGTAATTGGTTGGGACCCTGGATTTTATTCGTTGGTAAAACGAATACAAATGGAAATTTTTCATAGCACTCGCACCGGGGGATGACCGACAAGCTTCCAAGTCGGGGGCCCCATGTTTACAGGTTTCATTTTGGGTGCCCTGGATTTTATTTGTTGGTAAAACGAATACAAATGAAAATTTTTCATAGCACTCGCACCGGGGGATGACCGACAAGCTTCCAAGTCGGGGGCCCCATGTTTACAGGTTTCATTTTGGGGCCCTGGACGAATCTCATTCTTTTCTGTTGTAGAATTCGCAACAGCGGAAGCCCGAGATAAAGCCAGTCTGGGGCCCCACCAAAAGTATGCGAATTGGCGTCCCGGGTAATTGGTTGGGGGCCCTGGATTCTATTCGTTGGTAAAACGAATACAAATGGAAATTTTTCATGGCACTCGCTCCGGGGGATGACCGACAAGCTTCCAACTCGGGGGCCCCATGTTTACAGGTTTCATTTTGGGGGCCCTGGATTTTATTCGTTGGTAAAAAGGAAAAAAATGAAAATTTTTCATGGCACTCGCTCCGGGGGATGACCGACAAGCTTCCAAGTCGGGGGCTCCATGTTTACAGGTTTCATTTTGGGGGCCCTGGATTTTATTCGTTGGTAAAACGAATACAAATGAAAATTTTTCATGGCACTCGCTCCGGGGGATGACCGACAAGCTTCCAAGTCGGGGGCCCCATGTTTACAGGTTTCATTTTGGGGCCCTGGATTTTATTCGTTGGTAAAACGAATACAAATGAAAATTTTTCATGGCACTCGCACCGGGGGATGACCGACAAGCTTCCAAGTCGGGGGGCCCCATGTTTACAGGTTTGATTTTGGGGGCCCTGGATGAATCTCATTCTTTTCTGTTGTAGAATTCGCAACAGCCGAAGCCCGAGATAAAGCCAATCTGGGGCCCCACCAAAAGTATGCGAATTGGTGTCCCGGGTAATTGGTTGGGGGTCCTGGATTTTATTCGTTGGTAAAACGAATACAAATGAAAATTTTTCATGGCACTCGCTCCGGGGGATGACCGACAAGCTTCCAAGTCGGGGGCCCCATGTTTACAGGTTTCATTTTGGGGGCCCTGGATTTTATTCGTTGGTAAAACGAATACAAATGAAAATTTTTCATGGCACTCGCTCCGGGGGATGACCGACAAGCTTCCAAGTCGGGGGTCCTATGTTTACAGGTTTCATTTTGGGGGCCCTGGATTTTATTCGTTGGTAAAACGAATACAAATGAAAATTTTTCATGGCACTCGCTCCGGGGGATGACCGACAAGCTTCCAATTCGGGGGCCCCATGTTAACAGGTTTCATTTTGGGGCCCTGGATTTTATTCGTTGGTAAAACGAATACAAATGAAAATTTTTCATGGCACTCGCACCGGGGGATGACCATCAAGCTTCCAAGTCGGGGGCCCCCATGTTTACAGGTTTGATTTTGGGGGCCCTGGATGAATCTCATTCTTTTCTGTTGTAGAATTTGCCACAGCCGAAACCCGAGATATAGCCAGTCTGGGGCCCCACTAAAAATCTGCGTATTGTGTCCCCGCTACTGGATGTGGGGCCCTGGATTTTATTCGTTGTAAAATTGATAAAAATGAAAAATTCTCACAGGGGGGTGTCCGACAAGCTTGCAGGTCAGGGCTTCATGGAAATGTTGGCAGGTTGTAATTCGGTGCCCCTGAATGTATCTCATTGATTTTTGTGGTTTAACATTGTAAAATTTGCAACACATCGGTAGCCCAAGATATATCCAGTGTGGGGCCCCACTGAAATTCAGCGAATTGAATCTGGGGATCCCCATGGGGAAGTTTTCTGAGGATACTTGATGAATCTCATTTGTTTTTTGTTGCTTTATTATTATTTTCATTAAAATTCGCTTCTTCAGTAGGCTGGTGCTTTCACACGTCCCTTTCCCCTTTTCCATAGCACGCTGATGAAGTGGGACGAAATAAACAAGATATGTCCGGGAGAGAAGTGGGGGGGGGGGTTGGCCGCCAAAGGCGGCAGGGGGGCAGAGCCCCCCTAGTAATTGCTATAAATTTTATATTTACAAGTGTTTCCTCATGTAATTTATAGTCACATCCTAATAAATCGGACCAATGGGGCCCCAGAGTTGAGGCCTTGGAGGCAAATTTTGTGGTGTTTGGTCAGAACTTGATAACTGGAAAATCACATTTCTGAGATATAAGCATTTTCATCGTCATTTGAAAATCAAAAATAAAGCATACACACAAATACAAATGAAAATATCTCACATCAGCATATTGTCTCGCCGTACGCACCTATTTGTTCATTTATCTCACTGCTAATTAGTTATAATTATAAATAGCAAGACTTACTTTTAGACCAAAAATCCATTTTTTGGAGATATCATGTTCTGGTCAAACACCACAGAATTACTGGTTGGTCCTAGAAGCATACTTCCAGTTAGAAAAACCATCCAAATAACACATAGATTTCAGATACGTCATTTACGGGAACCCGGGGCAGAACGGGGTACCGGGGTGGAATGAAGTTCTACGTTTTTCGGTGGCAAGGAAGTACTGTCAGCGAGCAGCAATAAGAAGAACTAGGCCAACATGTTACTGCGCAACTACGGTAGCCATGTTAGTTTAGTTTTCTTGAAAGTTGGTACGTGAGGTTTCCGTTGTGTGATTTATCGTTCCTGTATTGTACCTTCTGATGATTTTGTAACCAAGGTAAGGTATACATACTTGCTTACATTATAACTATAATTAGTGCATGCTTGAAGAGTACGTTTAATTGTCTTGTCTTTAGTTTCGTGTTGTTAAACGTTTGTTTACGTAACTTTCTCGAGTGACCTTACCACCCTAACCTGAATTGTGTTCCTGGGGCGGAATGGGGAAGTACCCATTCCGCCAAACTGTAACCTGTCTTTGTATGTCGGCAAGCGGAATTTACGTGCCCCCGATGCTCATTTTACCTCGAAAGAAGAAGCAGAAAGAATCTGAGTTAGGATTGCCACCAGGAGGTTGGGCTGAGGTGCACAGCACTGGATGGATCACTGCTGAGTTATTTCTTGTATGGTTTCGAAAATTTGTGGAATTTTCTAAGACAAAAAGACTTTCCGGTTCTTCTTATATTAGATGGTCACTCAACACATACCAAGAACCTTGAAGTTATATTCTACGCAAGGAAGAGTGGCGTTTCGTTGTTATGTCTACCATCACATTGCTCTCACAGACTTCAGCCACTTGTTGTTTCTTTTATGAAGCCTTTAAGTCTTCATTACAGCGATGAGCTTCAAAAATGGCTACGAAGCAACACAGGGGAAGTCGTAACTCTCTTTCAAATTTCAACGCTCTTTGAATCAGCTTTTATCCAAAGCGCAACAATGAAAACTGCTATTAATGGTTTCCAAGCTACAAGATTATGGACAACTGACCTATCCATATTCACCGACGCCGATTTTCTCCCAGTAGACACAACTGACATCGGACTTGGTAGGCCTTCAAGTGAAGAGGTGATCACATCTTGAACTGATCAATTGGAATTGCCTTCGCCTCGCGCACCAGTTAAAAAAGACATGCCTATCAGATTGGATAATAAAGCTGGCGGTCCGATTTAATAAGGCTACCACTCCTCGGTGCTCTTGGATGACAACTGACAACAGGGGCCCTCTTCATTTCATGTTTCACCGTAAATTCTAATGCCAATTCCAAAAGTTAAAGAAAGCGCAGAAAGGACGAATCGGAAGATCGCTTTCTTAACAGATTTCCCCCATGCAGGTTTTAGAATCCGCTATTAAGGAAAAAGAGGGGAAAAAACTTTGCCAAACAACACACAAGAAAGAGCAAGGATAAAACTATTTAAGAAAAAGAATAAAATTAAGAATTGACAAAACAAAGGAAATTGCCCGAAGATAGGAAAAAAAACCCAAAACACTAACGAGAGTGATTCTGAGGATTGTTCTGACTGATTGTTTATATTGTGGTGAATTTTACCCAAAAAAGTCGGTTGAAGGTTGGGTCACTTGTTCCGTGTGAGAAAAAAAAATGGGCACGCTGTCTGTTCCCACAATTCCTGTGTGGGAATAGACAGCAAAGATGATGAGGCAGTCCTAGTGTGTACATTTTGTGAATAGACTTAAGAAACGGACACAATCAATGAAAACTGTAGTTAAACCTTTATAGTCACTTGAAACTAAATGAATATAGAGCAAACTTATTTTTCTTGCATTTCCACTAGTTTTAAATATTTTTATAATTAATTGTCCTTAACACCCTGTTTTGCCCCGTGCCCGGGGCAGAACGGGGCAAATGACATAATTTTCTGTTTTTGAAAAAAAATATATTATAAAACTCATTATGCCGTTTTTCCCACGATGTTTTGAATTCAAATATCTCAGTGATTATGTTGCATTTAGGAAAAAAGTGGATTTTTTTTTGTTATTTTTGTTGGTCTCAAGGAAAACATGGAAACAACTTTCAAATTGGATTTTTGTACCGTTCTACCTTTTGCAACATGAGTGACGTTTCCCCGAGTTCTACACGTTATTCGGATATTTTTTCTAATTGGAGGCATGTATCTAAGTATCAACGGTTCACCAGCAAAATGTGGCTTAAGGGGGGGGGGGGGGGGATCATGGAATCACACCCTGTATATTTTTCAGAAATCTTTCTTCATGATAAATAGTGTTAAAAAGAAAAACAAGTCATCGCTTGAATCACCAATAAAAAAAAGAGCATCCGATTTTCCCTTTCTCGATCACTAATTCTGTAGAAATAAAACTAGAAGATAGCGGAAAAGATGTTCGATCTCTCACGGAAGATACTTCTTTGGAAAATAAAATAAAGACACACACACAAATTGAAGAAGAAGAATCGTTGGTGGGAGCGAGAGAGAGAGACTCGTTCAACTGCAAACAAGAAAAAATAAAATCATCAAGAAGAAGCCTACTTAGAGCCGAAAAAATAGTGGAATGAGAGATGCCACCACATAAACTCCTAAAAAAGAATATATAAAGATTGTTAAAAAAATCACTTAACGCCGAGCCGAGCATTTGTTTGGATACACAAAAGCACCAAAGAAAAAAAAATCTGATCCATCAACGGGGTGGAATAGAATGGCACCATCTTCCCACTCGAGATTTCTCCTTTAAGAGGCTTTTCAAGACGATTCCGAGCCTGAATTCAAAGGATGGGAACTAAATCTTTGAATTATAAAGCCGTTCATGTTATAAATTGTTCTTTTCTTTCCTCTTTTTTTCGTGTGTTGAAAAATATACAGTACATTCTCTCGCGAAAAAACCATATACAGTATTTGTCTGTATGAAGATTGTTTATTTGCTTCTTGGGATACGTATTATATGAGACGTAACTGGGGTTTTTGGAAGCGTTTTTTTATCGTCTTTTTAAGAAATGCTGTTTTTTGGACTGCACATCGCAAAAGAGAAGCCTTTCTATGAAGATATTAGGGCGGGTCGGTTAATCGCTGTTAAATATTTCAGTTGAATTAATCGAGTCGATCAATCCGATTGAAATTCGAGTGAAAAATTAGTAAATTTGACTTGATTTATTTAACGAAAACGATTAAATGTCTTAATTTATTGCCCTAATATACAGTGGATTCCCGTTATAATAAACTCCGAGAGACCGGAGAAATCCCTTCTTTCGTTATGAAGGAATTCAGTTTTTTTTTTTGCATTGTTCCTATATAAACTTATCTGGGGATTAAAAAAAAAGTAAAACGGGATTTTTTTGCTGTAATAAATGTTCGTTAAAACGGGATTCGACTGTATAACATTAACATTTCCGATATAAATGGTCATATATTCAAAAACAATGGAATCAATATTTTGAGTCCATTCGATGAAAAATTGTGATCATATCATTTTCAAATTGAGTTTGATGGGAATTTTAGAAAGTTAAGATCAAAATTTATTGTTTCCAAGGGCCGTTCAAGTATTACGTCAGCAAATTTCTGACCATGTTGACCCCCTCTCCCCTCTTGTCAGCAAAATTTCGTTAGCACTGCCCTTACTGCCCCTACCTCCTAACGCATATTGGCGGGATCAGAAACGTACGCGGGAGGGGGGGGGGCATAGGGGCTCCTGCGCCCCCCCCCCCCCGCCGACGAAAAAATATTTTTTTAATGCAAAAATTTTTTTTAATAAATTAAAATTGCGAAAGAAAATACCTTTATATGTGTTGTTATAATCAATTCCTGTTAATTTTAGTGCTATTAACGAATGCTATTTCAATGCTCTTAACTAAGGAAAACTTTAGGTGTAAACTCAAATAGTTTGCTATACTCAAACAGCTGCCTGTTGTTGTATGTCCTTAACTGGATAGGTGGGGTCATTTTGACCAGAAAACTGACGCTCTTCCGATACGACATTTCGATCTGAACACTCCGGCCATCAGACAAAAAAACAACGCAAGTGGTGTGGTGGAACCATTTTGACCCCACGGAAACTATGATCAATTATATAGAGGGAAGAAAAGGTAGAATAACATCATAAATTTGTCAAACACGTGTAAACAACTAGCTTGAAAGGTACTGAAAATAAGATGATTCAAATGTATTTCTTTCTCAAACGGTGGCAATATGAAGAATGCACGGAATAAAAATGACCCCACCACGCGCCAGTTAAGTCTTAAATTACTGGTGACACATCGGATATCGGAGGTGAGCATGAGGATAGTATTGTTAGTGAATTGTACGTAAGATCTGTGCGATCAACATGTCCTAGTGTTGTTTGCAAGTGCTGTGTTACCGTCTTAGAATAAGACTAATTTTGGTGCTTGTGTGAAAATATAGTAAACTAGCCATAATACCCGGCGCTGCCCTGGTTTTCTTCGATTGCTGGGAGGATTGAAAAAATGGCAAACCATTATAATGGATTACACTATTATTCACAATACTACTTCGCCAAACACCAACTTTGGCCATATCGCTATATTGCAATTTACTGTCATTATTGAGTTGGGTTGGAAATGAAGGCCCATTCTATCGGTGTATACCTAATACTGGCAGCATTAAAGAAGTTACAAACTTCCTCTGTAAAGGCATATACATTCTGAACCTCATTGCTAGGGAATCACGGTAACCAAAGTAAACGTTCCGAAAGTGATTGTTGAGATGGCCCAGGAACCATTGCTGCCCGACAGTTTTCTGCCCATTTTGGGCATTCATTCGCCCAACTCTGACGAACTTTTAAATTAGCCTATAGTTCAAGTCAGTTCCCATTTGGTATATACGAAAAATGCGACGATAGATTTAAAATTGTAGGTTTGTATAGAGTGCATACACACACACACAGAAAATAAATTTTTTATATACAGATATTATTTCAATTTTTGTAAATTTTATTTTCTGAGTGTATTTTAATCATATCTGTGTTCATTTCCTTTTTTCAATCCTGAAAATTGCGTTCAAAAATCTATATACAAGTATATAAAATTGATTTTCTGTGTGTGTGTGTTCTCTATACAAATCTACAATTTCAGATCGATCGTCACCAGATTTTGCATATATACCAAATAGGACCACGCTCACAAGTACTGAGCAAAATTATGACTTTCTCACTTCAAAAGTGCAAATTACCTAGATTTCGCTAAAAAGTAGTGAAAAATCAAATTTCAGCATTTATTCGTCAAAATTGGCGGCGAATTTCGCATTTATCGCGATTATTTCGTAAATACGAAATTTACATATCCCGAATTATATTACATATGAGAAAAACATCAGTGAACTAAAACCCTACTGCCACCTATCAAGTAAAACTGTTATGATTCTTCGATTAAACTTGATGGCTAGTTTTTAATTAATGTTCCACATAGAAAAAAAATCAATGTAATATGATATTAATAAATATTTTATGAGCAATAATGTACTCTTTAAATTATCACGTTTGCTTCAAAATTTTATCAATTGTTATTTGTGTACAGTAAATTAATATCAGTAAAATACGTAAAATGTAATTGGTAAGGTTTAATGGATTTAACACGCATTGACAGTGTGAATCCAGGAGAGGCTTCGACTATCATCGACTTTTTGTTCGAGTTGTGGTCATCAGTGGACAAAAGAACCCTCAACCTGTTTTGTATTTCAGTGTCGCGGATCGATCTGTGTTTTTCCGCTATCTGCGGTTGTTTCTTTTGGGCGAGATATGTATGTTGTGAAGTGAAACCCGGTCCAGACTAGAGACGTGGCTCATCAGGGGTAAGTCTTTGCTTTTTGAGTGCTCACTTAAAATGCCCCTTCGTTGTCCCTATGCCGATCCGGCGGCAATCGCTGAAATTGTGGCTTTTCGCCGGATGGCAGAGAGTTTCGTTTTCGAGGGGAATCATAATTTTGAGACACTGACAGAGAAATTTCTGCCTTGGATTGAGAACATGTATGAATTGAGTAACGATGGCATTAGTGATGAATGTTCTGTGGTTGATCAATTGCAAAATCTGATAACATATTTTGTTGAGTTCAAAATGTCACATAACAATGATACTGTACTCAAAAAACTAATTAGTACAGGTTGTTTATTTTTTGGAGATCTTGAGGGTATTGATTGTGTTCATAAGCTGTCTAACAGCTTTAAGAAAACGCCTGTAAACTTGGTAACTGATCCTGGTCCCAAGTGTGCTAAATCAATTCGTAAGAGTAAGAAGGTAATGGCTGATAATTTATGTGTTAAAAACTCTGCTACAGGTAAAGAATTTGTGAATGGAAATGTTTCAAAGATAAATGATAAGGTAATCAGCCCAAATAATATTTATGATTGTGTCAAATCAATCGATAATTCTGTATATTTATGTGATAAAAATGACTTTAATTTTGAAAATAGTGTCAATGATATGAAACCATGTGATAATGTTAAGATGGTATTAATTCATGATGCATGTATCAACAAATCGAACGAAAATGTTATCAAATCAGTTAATGGTTCCATGTATGTATCAAACAGAGTTATTCATGATAATGATCATGACAAGTGTGGTGTAAATGAAAATCTAGCATTTGATAATGATAATAGTAACCCAAAAGTCAATGTTAACAATACAGATGTTGTTGATGCTATAATTCTGGGTAATGTGGTCTGTAATGATGAACATGGTATCAATGATGTCAATGTAACCGATTGTTTGGTAAAAGAACTTGTCATGAATAATAATGTCACACTACTACCTAATTCTGATGTTGAGAAATTGGGTAAATTTGTTACTATCAGTGAAGGTTGTGATGATGATGCCAACATATCTGATAATTTGGTGAAGGCCTCAATCAATGGTTTCAGTAAAAAGCGTCATATTTCAAGTAAATGTAAATCACGTAAGCATAATGAAGCCCTTAAAAAGAAGTTGAAAAGATGTGTGTTATCCAAACTTGTGTCATCTCAATGCCCAGTGCCGAATGAGTGTGATAAGCCTCAGCAAAAACGATCGGACTCTGACACTGATACTGATCATGATGATCCGGCACTAGTAAATAGGATCACCAAGGAACTTTCCGACTGTGTTAAGTTATCTAATTCAACGGCTAATCCAGTTTTGCCATCTGTAACTGGAAATTCAGTGATCCCTGACGAAGGCAATGGCAACGAAAAAAGCAGATTCAACGTGGGAAAATTGAAAACCAAGAACTCTAAAAGTGACAAGCATGCTAACAAAAATATCACTGTTGCCAAGGCCCCTCCATCTAATGCATGTATGGCAAAAACTTCAGATCGTTATCTGCCGTCTCTTCAATCCAGGATCTCGAAAGAGAAACCGGATCCAGCACTTGGTTCCATGGTCACAACTGACGAGCCAGATAATCACCCAAAATTGACGAAGTCACAGAGATCAAAAGCTAGAAAAAAGGCAAAAAAGATGTCTACAAGAGCAAATGAGGTGATGCTCTCCACGGGAATTAACAACTCTACTGGAGCTACTGCTACCCCCATATTTGAAGATAAATCAACAAATGAGTTTGCAATCGCTTCAACAAGTCATCGAAGTCCAGTGAGAGACTCAGGTGGGGTTGGAGAGTGCAATGCAGAGTCGGATTCAGTGGAACCGAGTAGGGTAGAATCTAGAATTGACAATGATTATCCTAATGGTGACAACGATGAATTCACTCAAGTCAACAGAAGACGAAAAAAAGTTAATGTACCCCAAATTGTCTTATCCTCTTGGGGATCCAACTGGCTTGCAACCTTTCGAGATATAAAAAACAATTGTGAATTTGCTCCAGTGTCTAAAACGACAGAGAAGAACATTCTGTTAAATTTATTTAGTGAAAATGATCACAGGAACGTCACAAGGTTCTTGGACGATAACAGGTTCGAGTATCATACGTACCAAATGAATAGTGAAAGGTCCTTAAAATTTGTAATACGTGGTCTACCAGCAAATGTTAACCACTCTGACATCACTAATGACTTATCAAAACAAGGATTCGATGTGATAAAAGTATGCAATCTCAAAAACTATACTTCAGGAAGAGTACTCCCGCTCTTCTTGGTGGAAGTTCCGATCAACTCTAAAGAAATTGCCAACTTGGTCGACATCGACGGGGTTCCAATAGAGATTGAAAGATACAGAGGAAATCGTTTTCCCTTGCAATGCAGGAACTGCATGAAATTCGGACATACAAGTTATTTTTGCCATAATCAAGCCATATGCGCATTTTGTTCAGAAGGACACAGTACTAGAAGCTGCTTGGTTAAGGGAGATCTGAACAAGATAAAGTGTTACTTCTGTGGAGGCCCTCATACAGGAACGTATTCTAAGTGCCCTGCCAGACCTGCTTCCACAGGTGAATCTGGAAGAACCTTCATCTCCAAGCTTCCACCTTCGCTTCGAGATTTTCCCCTTCTAGGCAGCGTAGGAAATAACGTAGTTTTAGAACGAGGAAGAGACAGAAATGGGGAAAACAACTTTTCTGAAAATAAGTTGTCTACTAAAACGGAGTCAAATCCTTGGGTCAAGGCTAGTACAATCCCGTTGGTATTACAACGTTCTGTAGATGAAGTCTTAAAGGGACCACATATTCTTGGAATAGGCAAAGTGCATCTCACGGAAGCCGAACTGGTCGAGGAGCTGAACAGAAAGTATAACGAAGCCGAGCAAGTGAAAATATTAGATTACAAAAATAATCAATTTGGAATTAATTTCACAGATGTAATTCATGAATTCAACAAACATCTTAATAATCGTGATGATTCTTTCGGCGATCACATAGTTAAGCCGTCTGAACTTTCCAAATCTTATAATAATTCTGTAAACAGGCAAATGCCAGTACCTTACCTTGTCATTGATGAAACTGATGTCATTGATTCGTCTCTACATTCAGTTCGTATGTCTTCAACTACTAATGAAACAGTGGAGAATTCACAGAAGAAAAACATCGAGAACTTTTCCAATGTTGTGCGAGAACTTTTGGTCAATATGGGCATTTCTGAAGATAAGGCTCATAACCTTATTCAAATTCTGATTGGTTTTATTTCAGCGCTCAAAAATTAATACACCAGTGTCAACTATCAGCAAACCGCTGAAAATTCTGGCATGGAATGCCACTGGGCTTAAACAGGAACTACAAGAATTCAAACAATTACTCTATGACCTACAAATTGATGTAGCACTGGTTTGTGAAAGTTTTTTAAAACCTTCTCATACTTCCAATATCTCTAATTTTATCTGTTTACGTGAAGACCGTCTACATGGAAGGGGTGGTGGAATTGCGGTGTTCGTTAAAAAGGACATTCCTCACCAAAAACTTTCGATTCCTTCTTCAACTGAAATGGAAGCTTTGGCAGTAAACATCTTCATCAACAGATCACCAATAACCATTTGTGCAATTTACAAACCACCTAATAACCATGTTGATATCAATCTCCTAAACTATCTCGTTAATATCAACAATCCGGTACTAATTGCTGGCGACTGGAACTGTAAAAGCCCTACATTCTTCAGCCATTCCACAAATAGACAAGGTAGAGTTCTAGAAAGATTTTGTAGGAATAATTGCTTGTGCATTCATTCATCGAACATTCCAACCAATTATCCTACTAGTCGATTTTATCGACCCGATGTTCTGGACTATGGAATCTCCAAAAACTTTAGGCACAACATCTTTTTCGAAACAACTGCCAAACTTAATTCAACTCACAACCCTATTATTTTCACCATCGATATAACTAGACCAAAGGATATTCCATATCAACTGGTTACCAACTGGGAAATCTTCCGCTCTACGCTGGAAACATTACCAGTGTGGAACTCAGCGGAATTGACGACGAACTGTATTGAAAATGCAGTAGTTGATGTGACTGAACAAATTAAAACAGCTATTCAAGCCTCTACCAGGAAGATTAAAGCAAAAGAAAACAGATTTGGCATTTCGGAAGAATTACGGGACAAAATCAGACTAAAAAACCGGGTCCGAAAACTCTGGCAAAGATTTAGAAGACGGTCTGACAAAACCACTCTAAACAGACTAGAAAAGGAAATAAGACAAGAAACAACTGAATATGTCAATGAGAGATTCACCCACTTCATTGAGGAGGCCACAGCATCCGATGGCTCACTTTGGAAGGCGTGGAAAATCTGTAAACGAAAATCTCCAGCGGTGGACAAAATTACAAACGAACAAGGTCAACTGTTGTATACAAATGAAGAGATTGTTGAAACGTTTGCTGATAACTATGAAAAGCAATTCATGCCAAACAGTCTGCAATCTCGAAGTATTGCTTCAGCTCATCATGGAAAAGTTCAAGAATTCCTGGATAGAGTTCGCTCGGATGCCTTGCGCGGAATGGGTGCTGCCGGTTTGACCAATGTTGACGAAATCAGGGGCATGATTAACAAACTCAAAACTAAAAAAGCTTCTGGTCATGATGAAATTTCAAATCTCGCTCTTAAAAATCTTCCTCTTTCTATCCTCAAATCATTCACTAATATATTTAATAGCATGCTTCAGACAAGCTATTTTCCTAATGTCTGGAAACTTTCTATTGTCAAACCTCTTCATAAATCTGGAACTGACCCACTTTTCTCTCAAAACTTCAGACCTATCAGCTTACTCAGTAACATTTCTAAAGTCTTTGAACGTATCTATATTTCACGTCTTGACGCTTTCCTGTCCTTCAACTGCATTCTTCGAAGTGAGCAGCACGGATTCAGGCGGGGGCATTCTTGCGTTACTCAGCTGCACAGAGTTACCGAGTTCGTGATGACTGCGTTCAACTACAAGGAACATGTCTGTGCTCTCTGTCTGGATATATGTAAGGCCTTCGACAAAACGAATCACACGACCTTATTATCCAAACTAATTGACCTGGGTTTGCCTGACTATTTCATCATCTTTTTAAACAGTTACCTTTCCAATCGAAGATTCCAAGTCAAAAATGGCAACTGTCTCTCAACTGTTAGACCAATAAGAGCGTCTGTCCCGCAGGGTTCTTGTTTGGGACCACTGCTCTTTGCGTTATACATCAATGACTTCCCAGCTCCTCAGCGCGGAATGCTTGGTCTATTTGCTGACGATGCCATCCTGTTGACCAATCACAAAAAAGGGAAAAAATGTATTGAAAATTTACAAGAATCAACTGAAGACGTTGAGGACTGGTGCCAAGACAACGATATAAAGTTGAATCATCAAAAATGTCAATATATTCTCTTCACAAGACGGTACAAGTTTCCAAGAACTCCCATATACATCGGCAATACGGTGTTGACAAGAAAACTCCAAGTCAAGTATCTAGGTTGTATACTAGATAAGTCGCTCTCATTTTCTCCTCAGGTGATGTACGTAAGAAATAAGGCCTCACAAGCAGTTGGGATGCTATCCAGAATCACATTCCCACAGGCCAGGCTAACATTGAGGAATAAAGTAATTCTTTTTAAAACTATTATTCGTCCTATTCTGACATATGCTGCCCCAGTGTGGGCTCATGCCAGTCTTGCAAATATGAAACGTTTACAGACACAGCAGAACATCATTCTTCGTCAGTTTACCAGAGCCCCCTGGTATGTGAGAGGAAAAAACATCCGTAAAGATCTTGACTTACCACTAATCTTGGACTATATCAAGGAGCTTGCCAATGCTCATTTTGACAGGCTACGATCTTCTGAACACCCGCATCTTAGAGAAATTGTCTATTATGACCCTAGAATACCCACAGTACACTCTAGGCCAATGGACTTGCTGAGCGTGGATTGGGTGACGAATTGATGTAATTTGCAGAACATTTTCATGATTTTGATTTTTTTTTTCAAATTAATTTATCAATCTAATATCAGTTTTGTTTGATATTGCGGATGCTGTGATCGCAATTCAGAGGCATTTATATGTTGTTTTTTTTTTTTTTTTTTTTTTTTTTTTTTTCGCAATTAATAATTTTTCTCATTTATTCATAATTTGCGCTTGCATAAAATGGTGCATTTGGGTTCGTGTCGTGTTGAAACTGATGTTATTACAATACAGAGATGGTATGTGTCATGTCTTCATTATAACTTTTTCTTTGACGTTCTTGATTATGGTTATATGACTGATGAGGGTTCAACAGTACCTCAAACATCTCTGGTTAGTGTCTCTCGATTATGTAAATATTTATAATGTTGGGGTTTTTGGGTAGCATATCATCAGCTACTTCCCCTAAGACATTTCCCCCTTGTTCTTCGATTGTGTTGTGTTTTATCTCGATGAGCATTCATTTCGCGAAGATTTGTAAACAATACTCTCCTGGCTTATTCATTCTCTACACACACACGCATACACTACATACCTTACACACATGCACAAACTTGTCTTTTTCCTTCTCATACCACCCCTGGTGATCTGTAAGTCGCCAGACAGCCTGCAAAGGCTGGGCAGCGACGGAAACGTTCAATTCTGGTCTGGTCTGAATTGGTAAGGTTTAATATTGTAGTGGTAATCATACGAAAGAGTCGATGGCTTAGCCTAATTCGTTGACTTTTTTTTTTTTAGTATAATAATTCTAATCTAAAATCAGTTCGATTCTGGTCTACATTCTCTTTAATTACAAAAAAAGCACATTGGTACTTCCTATTTAGAAGACACCAACGAATAAGGCAAATACACAAAAAATAATAAAAGTCCTAATGCATTTCAACACCAATGGGTGCCGTCTTCAGAGGAAAAATTTAACCACTAGTTTCGCTGACCGAGTTTCCCATTTGGGTTGAATACCAAATCTTCACGCTCGGTTGCTCAGCGGAAGAAGTACGCCTGTTCACTTCAAACGTCGTGGTCAGAATTCTTCCGCTGAGCAACCGAGCGTGAAGATTTGGTATTCAACCCAAATGGGAAACTCGGTCAGCGAAACTAGTGGTTAAATTTTTCCTATGAAGACGGCACCCATTGGTGTTGAAATGCATTAGGACTTTTATTATTTTTTGTGTATTTGCCTTATTCGTTGGTGTCTTCTAAATATTCTTGGGCAAAGTGGATCAACTCTTCTATATTACTTCTTATACGTTTTACTAACGTTAATTTACATTACACTGGTAACAACCGTTAAAACTGGAAAAAAAAACTTGGTAATTTGATTAATATTTGCTCTTAAAATATTTTTAAATATCATAATTGCATTGATTTCTTCCTATACAGCACATTTATCAGAAACCGGTCACTAAATAATGTGATCGAAAACCATAACAGTGTTTTTTATTGGTGGCAGAAGCATTTCCAGTTCAAACCTCCAAGGCCAAACACCCCCCCCCCCCCCACCAACACAGGTGAAGTCCTATGTCAACGCGTTGAAACAGCAATCCCCAGGCACACATATGAACCAAATTTTGCCATGGGGCGATGGATGTTTGAAGATTTGCTACATTCGATGCCAGAGAAAGGCTTCTCGTGTATAAGGGGGTGTTCGTTGAAATATGTTTTTTCTTTTTGTTTTCTTCGGCAATCGATAGACAAGGCATAATGATGGTCTAAGTTCAAATGCGTGACCGCATGACTCATTGGGTGGACCAGCGGTATTACCTGATTGTGTCATTCTCTTTGTACATTTTAGAACTGTTAGAGGAAAAGGATAACCGCGTTTTTTTTGGTTATTCGTGATCACTTTCCCCGCCATTAGTCCGGATAATCGCGATTCTACCGTATTTCTGCCATCTCAGTGAAGCCCAGTTTATTAGTAGTGTTGCTACTTAACTATATAAATTTGTGAAATTTTTTTGTTAGATTTTTTCGCAACGATAATAAGGATAATAAATTTTTTGTCATTAAATTTTCTTCTTCCCCTCCCGTGGTTTAACCGCGTTTTTCTTTTATCCGTGATCACCTTCCCCACCATTAGTCCGGATAATCGAGATTCTACTGTACTGTACTGTATAATTGTTTTCAATATTTTCCAGAAGGCATATTTTTGTTGATAAAATTTCATTTCACCCGTTTAGTGGTTATGAGAAAAATTACCTAAGAAAGGAACCATATTTTCATGGTGAATAAGTTTGCACAATATGGACGTTTAGGGTCTGAGAATGAGAATGCTTCCGTGCACAGAATTTTTTATGCTGCGCAGAAAAAAAAAAAATCCTTATATTGTATAAGGTACAGAAATACAACGCCACAACAGGCAAATTGCCCAACGAGGTGGCTGACTTAAGAACATCATGGATCCCCGAGCCATTTTTTGGAGGCCCTACCTACTACTGCTACACCACACATGCCCCCCCCCCCCGCGGAACTCCCAATGAATCGGTACATGCGGGAATGTGCGTGTACGTGTAGTGAAACCTGACGTGAAGTTTTTTTTGTTTCTCTGTAATGCTTGTTATGTGTAGTGCTGCCATCTGCCACCAGTTTTTCAAACTATGAGTGAAGTGTTATGATTGAATGATTTATCGTTGTAGGACTTTTGCTCTCTGTGGCGAGACTTTTTAACGGTCAGATCGGCTCGCATTTGCGCCTTGAAGTTGGGAACCACAGAAAACCAACTTCAGCCGACCACCACTGTGAGGTTCGAACCCGGATCCTCGCATCGCGAGTCCGTCACTATAACCACTCGACCACCACAGCGGTGCCACAGGTAGCATGATATTTTTCATTTCGCATAGATATTGAAATTCTGTGAGCCCAGAAACAACAGGTCTGTGCAGGTAAAATAGAAGAGAATACGCCTTCCCCCCCCCCATATCTGAAAAAAAAACAGTTAGGGGGGGGGCATATTTCATGTAGGAATAAAATTTTTCCTTTTCCCGCGACCATCTCGGTGCTTACCATGACTCCCACAGCCTGGACCCACGCTCCCTAGACTGAGATCTTGAGGGGCTTTCTCTATAGTGTAAAAAATATATATAAGAGATTTGTCCCTGCCCCGCCCCCGTGCTAGAGCCCTAACATGCATACCCGAGGAAGAGGGGGTTCATAGTACCCGCTTAAACCATTGAGAATGTGTATTTGAATTCGTACTGAACACCCTGTTATTCAATGATTCGCATCATGAGTATTTCAGTTTGAGTCGGAGTTATTCTACGAGTCCGTTCCTTCTGGTGATGAACTCGTAAATGAAACATGAGTTGTTAATGAAAACCCTTCTGTAGATAAATAAAAACCCTGCTATAGATAAATATAAAACCATGTTATACATAGAAAATTTTTGTAATATGAATAAGAGAACCTGAATATACATAGAAAACTATATAATATGACTATGAGAACCCGAATACATAGAAAATTTCAAAATTTAAACGAGGACTCAGCTATATATGTAGAAAATTTTATAACATAGATAACAATTCTGCAAAACATTGAAAGTTTTATAATATGAATAAGTACCTTGCTATAGAAAATTTTGTAATACAAAACTATCCGAAACCCTGAAAACCAATAAAATTTTTAAAACCCCGCTATATACAGTGTGGGATCCGGAACTTTCACCCCCCGACATTTTGTCCCCGACATCTCGCCCCTGGAACGTTTCGACCCCGTTACATTTGGCCCCCGGAAATTTCGCCCCTGACATTTCGCCCCGGTACATTTTGCCCCTGGTGCGTTTGGCCCTCGAAAAATTCACACCTGACATTTCACCTGCCCTGAACGTATGAGTGATTGACTGTATGAGTGACCGTATGAGTGATTGACTGTATGAGTGATTGACTGTATGAGTGACCGTATGAGTGGTTGACTGTATGAGTGACCGTATGAGTAATTGACTGTATGAGTGATTGACTGTATGAGTGACCGTATGAGTGATTGACTGTATGAGTGATTGACTGTATGAGTGACCGTGTGAATGATCGAGTGACCGTGTGAACGATCGAGTGACCGTGTGAATGATCGAGTGACCGTGTGAATGATCGAGTGACCGTATGAGTGACCAAGTGAGTGTGAAATGAACTGTAGGAGTGCGTTAGTGACCGTACAAATGACTGAGCGAGTGGCAGAATGACTCACCACGTGAGTGACCATATCAACTAGTGTGCAATTGACTTTATGAGTGGATGACCGTATGAGTGACCACGTGACTGACCGAATGGTCGTATGAGTGGGCAAATGAATGACTGCATGAGCGACCAAGTGATTAACTGTATGAGTGATCAAGTGAGTGATAGTGGGATTGACCGTGTCAGTGACAATAGTGTAGGGATTTTTTTAATTTAAATAAGAACACTGCAAAATATAGAAAGTTTTACAACATAGATAAGAACTCTGCAAAACACGGAAAGTTTTAGAATGTAAATAAGAACTCTGCAAAACAGAAAATTTTGTAATAGTCTTATCGTATAAATAAGAGCTCTGCCGTACTTGGAAATATTTTCTACGACGGTGAATAGGCTGTGTGTGTGCACGCAATATATACACTCGTATCTCGAAATAATTCGTCTGTTTTCGGAAATATTTTCTCATCAGCGTATTTTTCAATGTTGGATGACGAAACAATCGAATTTGGGGGCAGAAAAAGAACAAACTAATTATCGAAAGAAATTAAATTTTTATTAACTAAGGAAAAAGAAAAATGTACAGTCAATTGGTTTTTTTAATATACATCAGACTCCATCTTTTGCACTCATTTCAACTTAATAAAGTCTAAAAAAGCTCATGAACGTGTTTTTTTTCTGTTGTTTTATTTCCCATTGTGTGCAATAAAAACACGTCTCGGTTGATGATATTATCGTTTGGTGAATCCTCATCGAAGTAGAAACTCAAACGGCCCGTAAAAGCCAACGTCAACAAAAAAAAAAGTGCTTCGATGGTTGATGACGCTCCAAAATATTATGACAGGCTGTTTTCGCCTCTCCGTCTCATTTAAGCAACCCTTTTTTTCGGGATAGTTCTGGAAATACGCCAGATAGAAGAATGTGTGCCTTGGAACAGTTTTACACTTGACCGGAATTTCAACTTGCAACTCGCATAAAAATATACACCAGTTCTGAAATCTTCAGTTCAAAATTCTGTGAGGAATTCCACGTCACAGAATTTCCACGAATAAGATTTCACAAATTCGTCATCATGCCTTGATGCATCTCTTAAAACATCAGACCAGTGTACACACCATATAATATCTGATATGATCCCGTGCCATCTGACGTGGTGTAGTTGTGGCGCGTCACGTCAGTGTAGTGTGTTTTTATGCCTTTAGACCGTACGCGGCATTTATCTAATAAGGAATTGACTGATTGGAAATTATTCATTCTTATTACTGTATTTAAGGCAATGAATCGATATCTCTTACTTTAAACACGATCAAAACTTGGCTACATTTCGATATCATTTTTTTTAGGTTCAGCTTCTTCCCTTGTGTCAATGTTTTTCAGTTCAATGAGTTCAATTACGTATTTTCCCCACAAATGGAAGAACACGGTTAGAAATTTCAAATCACTAATCCTCAAACGTGCGAAAGATACCAATCAGATGATGCCTACATAAGCGGATGCAGAATGAGACGGAGGGGGCGAATACCTAGCTATGTCAATAATACTATTTCTTCACTGAATGGGAGGGAGATCATCCGTCTGTATCTGTCTATGGATGTCTAACTTTAGCCGAATAATATCAACCGAGAAGCCAATAAACATGGAAGTGAATGATTAATAATCGCATTCTAGTTAGTGTGATTTTTAGGCACATTATGCGGTCGAGTGGTCATTGTGACAGAGTCGCATCGCAATGAAAACATTATGCAAGCGCCAGTTAAAATGCGCTCTTACTCGTACGACCTGCATCTTATGGAACACTGACTTGCATAATTCCAAACTATTTTCGTGCAGCGCTCTCTATCAACAGAAATCTGAACTGTTTCTTCTCTTCCAAAAAAAGCCCCTTCTCGTGAGAATAACTTTCTCGCAAAAAGTGTATTCAAATATACCATTTCCTTTAATTTTTAAAAATTTTGAACTATTTACGAATTTATGGGACTTCCTGTACTTACTAGGCAATCGGTTTTTAGTAATAGATTCATCACAAATTTTATAGTCTTAGATAATTAGCAGTATACCCAGCTTGTACTAATCAGCCTTGAACGGGAAGCTTATGGGAGCCTTTTAGACTCGGTGCTCCCTAGGAAATGTATCTACTTCAGTCAGTCATCTAAGAGTTTTGAGCATCTAAGTTATAGTTTTTTTTTACCCCCTTAACTCAATATATCAAGGAAACGGATATTTTCTGGATATGTCGAACTTTTGGAAAGAAAAGTCATCTGGTCTCCGCCTGAACTCGAACCAAGGCCCTCTTGCGAACCGGGTAAGCATGCTACTACTGGGACGTGTCTCCAGTGGTGTAGATGGTAGTATGCTTGGTGGCAGCGAGTCGAGTCCCACCGGAGAAAGATGACTTTTCTTTTCGAATTCACCTCGGCATAATATCAAGAAGATATCTGTTTCCTTGATCTGTAACCGAATTGTTGCTTTGCTTTCATCTATGTACAACCTCCCTTCGGAAGCAAAAGAGGTTTTAACCGTTTTTTCAAAAATCTTTCCCGGTTTCCTGTAATTTTCGCTCAATGATGATACAAATGAAGAACTTTGAGCATGGTACTATTCCAGTACCGTAAACACGGGTTACTTTGTCTAAAAACGAAAAAAACAATGATTGGAAGACACAAATACAGGGCCACAACAAGAAAAATGTCCAACGTGGTGGCTAAGGAAAAGATGCTCATAACAAATATGGATGTCATATATGTCTAAAATACAATAAGGGGCCGCTCATGTATTACGTCAGCAAACTTTTAGCCGTTTTTGACCCCCAAGTGCTCTAGAAATGCGTCGCTGGCCACTTAAGTGTTCTGGAACTGTGCCGCACGTCACTCAAGTGATCCGTAATTCTGTGGTGTTTGGTCAGAACCTGATATCTCCAAAAAATTGATTTTTGATATAAAGTAAGTCTTGCTAATTATAACTAGTTAGAAGCGAGATAAAAGCACAAATACGAGCGTACGACTAAACAACATATTGACGTATGATATTTTCATTTGCATTTATGTGTATGCTTTATTTCTGATTTTTAAATGACAATGAAAGTGCTTACATTTCAAAAATGTGATTTTGCAATTATCAGGTTCTGACCTAACACCACAGAATTATGATTCCATATGACGCCGAACTCGTTAGAATTCTACGTGGCGGACGGTGTCTTGGGGTTTAAGGGGTCAATTATATCAAGTGAGTATAAGAAAGATAACGGGTCAACAAGATCAATCTTATTTAAAATTTCTAAGTTCAATTTTAAATAATTAATTACAATTATATTTAATTGAGGTGAATCTGGACATGTCAAACCTTGAAATATCACTTGTATCGCGTGAGATTCACACTTTGATTTTTTAAAAAGGAACTAATAACATTCTTCCATCTGTGCACAGAATTATTAACTAATAATGGAAATTTTAATCGAATTTTGATCGGATTGATAGAATCGATTAAGGGCCGTATTTACCGACATGGTTTAAACCTGTAGTTATAGTTTTCGGATAAGAGATGAACATAGATTGGTTAAAATGCGAGCCGATCTCCCCGTTAAAAAGTCTCGCCACAGAGAGCAAAAGTCCTACAACGATAAATCATTCAACCATAACACTTCACTCATAGTTAGAAAAACTGGTGGCAGATGGCAGCACTACACATAACAAGCATTACAGAGAAACAAAAAAAAACTTCACGTCAGGTTTCACTACACGCACATTCCCGCATGTACCGATTCGTTGGGGGTTCCGCGGGGGGGGGGGTGGTTGTGTGGGCGGGGTGCATGTGTGGTGTAGCAGTAGTAGGTAGGGCCTCCAAAAAATGGCTCGGGGATCCATGATGTTCTTAAGTCAGCCACCTCGTTGGGCAATTTGCCTGTTGTGGCGTTGTATTTATTTGTATTTGTATTTGTATTAAAACCCTGAATTTAACCAATCCGTGTCGATCTCTTATCAAAAAATTGTGACTATAGCTGAAACTATGAAACCATGTCGGTGAATACCGCCCTACCCTCACTGAAATTTGTAATTGTGATTAGCAATCAATCGATTAACCAAACCGATTAATCGGACAACAGCCCTATTATAAACATTTTTTTCTATAATGTTTGATACTTGAACTTGAGAAATTCCTTACACTTGTGCGATTTCGGTCGGAGCTTTACTATTTTTTTTATTGCATTCCAAACCCGAGTTCATCGCACAAAAACCTCAAAATCTTTCTTTTTTTTAAGTTCATCGTCGGCACATATCATTACTGGTGAATCAATGCCTTTATTGCATTATCCGGGGAAAATTGCAGAAATTATTCTAATAACCGGAGAATTTCAACGTTTCCTGAATGGGAGGAATTTTTTTGTTCGGGGAAATTTTATTCCTATAAATTGGGTATGTGTGCTTATCCGTTACCCAATTAAGCAGAGCCGACTGTACTGATAAATTGTAATCGTATTACAAATAACAGTAATTTTTCAACAGATAGCCTTCTGTTTCCTTGAAGACAATTTTTCGCATGAGTCTGGCTAATTATTCTCAATGATTTTTGGAAACGAAGAGAGAAAGACGTTCGAAAGAATCTGTCGAAGAAGCTTGAAAAGCCAAGTTTATAGCATGATTTGGAGTTGGTATAGGATGGAATGTGCGAGTAATTTGATATTTCAAAGGGAAAGCAAAAAAAACCAGTCTATTCAGTTGAAAATTATTATAGTTTGTGGTTTCCTTATCGAAATTTTCGGATAATTTATTCCACGACATTAAAATTCATTTCCTAATTTTTGACGTCAATACGTCTTATTAATCATCTGACGATACTGGGTGCATTCGCAAAAAGTTACATAACGAAATAATTTAAACGCTTGTCTCAAAAACTATTCAGAATATATGAGTCTTTTTCATGCTTGCTGGTAGATCTCATTAAGACAAATCAAATAGTACTACTCTGGGCACCAGACTCGCAGCCCGCTTTCGTAACAAAATTGTTTACGCTATATCTTAGGTTTGCAACGGAAATAAAGGACAGTGGTATCGTCTGTTAGGTACTTTAACACTGGAAAGACGGACAAGATCTGTGTGACCCTGCGCTCTTTCTGCTCCCATATGCCAAGTAAGAATAATACACGAGATCAAAAATTTCTCGACTTTTAATGAATTATCATGTTTCCATTGTACATCAAAGCTTTTCAATTATTTCTTTATTGACGGAGATACGAACCAATATATACGAACCAAATAGAAAGACGGAACACGCTGACCCTCCCATGTCTTGCAATACTATGTATCAACATTGTTGCAATTGATTTTTGTAAGATCAAAATTCTTCAGATATTCTCTTTGTGCGTCTAATACGATATAATCCCAACTCGTGAGACTTTCCTTCAATAGGAAAGTCTAGAAGAGGAAAGTCTAAATAGGAAGGTAGGAAAGTCTAAAGAAAGTGAATTGACAACCTTCATTCTTTTCTGCAGATGTCGGTCAAGAGGTGTCTCAGCTTTTGTTGTCAAGTAATTTTTTCCATTTTGACCGATGAATCGTTTGTTCTGAAAAAGCAGAAATATCCGCATACTTATTATTGCTGTAGGAATGGCAAAAAGACGCAGATTCGCCGAAGAGAAAACTTTTCTGAAGTTGACGAGGATTTTATGAGGAAAACCCCAGAAAAAGTGGTGCTTATGATTGGAATTGAGAGGAAAATGAAATCTACCCATAGCAAAACATTTGTGAAGTAAGAAACAGCATTGGTAATAGACTGTTTGAATCAGAATGAAATTATACGGTGAAATTCAACGGTGCCTCAGTTGATGCAAAATATAATTCTGCTGGAAACAATAAACGAAAATACACATTGAAGGCACAAAAACAACTTGGAGCTATACCCAAATATCAAATGATTTACATAAATATCCGAAATCTCAGTAATAGCCCGTCTATCGGTTATGAAGAAACTGCTGCAGATAAGAAGTGTATGAAATATCGTGTGACCTTCCTCGTCTTATAGGATACCGCAAGGATTCCAAAATATTTCACGAGAAACTCATTACTCACAGGTACTGATTCAACATCTATGCAATTGTGTGAATTTTGACAAATCGAAATCGACAAGCTTGGTTGAAACCTATTCTTCAAGTGCTTCCAACTGAGAAAAAAAAATGAAGCAAGATCACTCTCGTGATCCTGTTCAAAACCTAGAAGAGATGTAACACAGAAATCCTATTGGGAATACAGTCAAACCTCGTTAATGAGTCACTCTTGGGAGAGCAAAAATATGACTTAGTAAGCGGAGTGACTCGTTAAACGGAGTAAGCCATAGCTGTGTCAATTCCTGCCTGAGGACACTTGCGACTTCCAAAAAGTGACCCGGTAAGCGGAGTGACGTGTTAACCGGGTGACGCACTAACGAGGTTTGACTGTATAGCAGATAAAATTCCCCAGTATTTAGTTTCACCCACTCTGACGCACATCAAGAGAGGGGTCGTTTGCACAGAATGCTTTAAAAACTGATTAAAAATAAAAGTTGACTATGGGTTTCACCATTAATTCTTTATGTTATAACTCTGTTCTGTCTTAAAAAAATATAGCAGCATGCTTTAAAATGTTCAAAAATTACCGGAAATAATTTATGGGGTCACACAGGCACGTGACACGGAAATGTTTTCACGCTATATAACACAAGTAGATAACATAGGTATCGTCTGTTAGCTATTCCAAGAACAAATCGAATGATATCAATTTTAATATGTCAGTATCTACCACGCAAAGGTTGGTCCAAAGATCGTATTCACGTCAGAATTGGCGGCCGTGTCAATATGACACGTAACCTACCATATTTGTATTTTGAAAAAGTGGAATTTTGAGGGGTGTTGGGACTTTTTGATCTGTCGAGATATTTCAAAAAGGCCCGTTTTTACACGCGTCTAAGAAATCGTCAAGTACTTTAAAATGTATGCAAACATTAAGGGCCATTTACACGGATTTAGTTGTTAAGTTGTCGAGTGATCTTGTTGTCAAATGGTCAAGATAAAATCCGGTTTATTTTTTGGGTAAAGTAGCTACTATGAGCATGCGCAAAAAGGCGTGGCATCGTATTATTCAATGAGCACATTCACTACTTGACTACTTACATTAAAACATATTTTTGTATATAGAAATGTCCACTCCACTTGTCAATACGAGATTCATTGAAAGACTGGTTATTTGTGGAGATGAAGATTACAAGGACGAAAATTCATCACTGCCCCCACGGGGACTCGAACCCCGGTCTCTCGCTTGCCGGACGAACATCATCTAAGCAGATAGAGTACAGTCGAATCCCGTTTTAACGAATACCGTTATAGCGAAAATCTCGTTTTAACGAACACTTTTCTAATCCACCAGATAAGTTCACAGAGAAACAATACAAAAACCTGGAATTCCTTTATAACGAAATTTCGTTATAACGAAGTTATTTCTCCGGTCTCTTGGAGTTCGTTATAATGGGGTTCGACTGTATTTAAACCTTGGAGCGTATATACGTTGAAAGACACCATACATGGACGGCGGCAACAATCAACTAATAGCTCGTGAATGATATAGGCCACCAGATGGCCACATGCATATAGAAATTTCCTCTCCACTTGTCAATACAAGATTCATTGAAAGCCTGGTTATTGGTGGAGATTTTCCAAGGTTGAAATTAATTTTATCTGCTTCCATAGCTTAGATGGTAGACCACTCGTCCAGCAAGCGAGAGACCGGGGTTCAAGTCCCCGTGGGGGCAGTGATGAATTTTCTTCCTTGTGTAATCTTCATCTCCACAAATAACCAGTCTTTCAATGAATCTCGTGTATTTTTGTACTTGATGACTAATCTATTTAACTACTGTATAACTTGACGCATTGAAACAGGCCTAACGATTTTGATACGGTGTTGTCTCGCCCGTTATTGCCAGTACCAGGATTATATCCAGAACCACACATAACATAATGCGTTGCAAACAACGCTCAATATACACAAATATTGCGGAACTTTTCGTCACACACACCTCAACATCATGTTTTAAAAATATTTCTCAAAAAATCAATCGGAATGAAACCTGATTCAGTTCACGGTGATCTTAACAAGAGCCAGTTTCTCCCTCCGGAATAATCCCAAAAAACTATAGAAAAACGAAAGTAAAATACGAAAAGAAAAATTCCTCATCATCAGGGAATGAAATGAGTCGAAAATTACGGACTTGAAGCTTCCGCCAATTTTCATCGACTCCTGTAACGGGAAATGGTTCCTCCGGTGAAAATTACAGGCTCTTTTCCTTTCAGACACATACACCCGTTTCCAGTTCCAGAATAGCTTTCGGTCCTCTTTTATCCCAAAAATAAGAGCAAAGAAAAACGACTACACTCCTATCTTAATAAAAAGAAACTGCAGCAGATTTTGCCCTTTTTATGTAATCCTTTCCATTCGAGAAGTCTCGCTCACTTTCAGTGACTCTCTGTAATACGCGTAAGCACTCGACGTATTCCTTATCAGGTCAGTCGATTGAATTCCCTGATTCATGCTCTCAAGTGATAGGACTTCGGTGGTTTGCCAATTTCACTCCTACTTCAATCTGGATTTTTTTTTTTTCTTTTTCCCCCGCTCTTATGACTTGTTTCATGTTTTAACTTCGGGTAAAGTTTTCAAATATTTCTTTTCAGGAATTTCTATCCGAGAACGGGGGTTAAGAAATTCCATTTTATGTGTGTTTCAAACATTCTCGCAATCATTATTCACACAGGGTGATTCAGAACTCATGGGAGAGACTTCAAGGCGTGATAGAACACATCTGAACAAGCGATTTTCATCGTAATTAACAATTATCAACAAGCAATTTCGCTGTAAAATAATTTCAGATTTAATTGGATTTCATATGTAATTTTAAAAAGAAGTATTTCTGAACCGTTAGAAATTCATATTTGATGGAAAAATAATTTCAGAATTTCTAAGTGAAGTAATTTCATAATTACTAAAAGTAATATTTTCAGAATGGTTAAAGTAATATTTTCAGAATGGTTAAAGTAATATTTTCAGAATGGTTAAAGTAATATTTCCAGAAATACTTCCAGAATTACTAAGAGAAATATTTTCAGAATTACTAAAATAAATATTTTCGGAATGGTTAAAGTAATATTTCCAGAATTACTAAAATAGTAATATTTCCAGAATTACTAAAATAGTAATATTTCCAGAATTACTAAAATAGTAATATTTCCAGAATTACTAAAATAGTAATATTAACAGAGTTACTAAAATAGTAATATTTCCAAAATTACTAAAAGTAATATTTTCAGAAATACTTCCAGAATTACTAAAATAGTAATATTTCCAGAGTTACTAAAATAGTAATATATCCAAAATTACTAAAAGTAATATTTTCAGAAATACTTCCAGAATTACTACGAGAAATATTTTCAGAATGGTTAAAGTAATATTTCCAGAATTACTAAAATAGTAATATTTCCAGAATTACTAAAAGTAATATTTTCAGAAATACTTCCAGAATTACTACGAGAAATATTTTCAGAATGGTTAAAGTAATATTTCCAGAATTACTAAAATAGTAATATTTCCAGAATTACTAAAATAGTAATATTTCCAGAATTACTAAAATAGTAATATTTCCAGAATTACTAAAATAGTAATATTTCCAGAATTACTAAAATAGTAATATTTCCAAAATTACTAAAAGTAATATTTTCAGAAATACTTCCAGAATTACTACGAGAAATATTTTCAGAATGGTTAAAGTAATATTTCCAGAATTACTAAAATAGTAATATTTCCAGAATTACTAAAATAGTAATATCTCCAGAATTACTAAAATAGTAATATTTCCAGAATTACTAAAATAGTAATATTTCCAGAATTACTAAAATAGTAATATTTCCAGAATTACTAAAATAGTAATATTTCCAGAATTACTAAAAGTAATATTTTCAGAAATACTTCCAGAATTACTACGAGAAATATTTTCAGAATGGTTAAAGTAATATTTCCAGAACTACTAAAATAGTAATATTTCCAAAATTACTAAAAGTAATATTTCCAGAATTACTAAAAGTAATATTTTCAGAAATACTTCCAGAATTACTACGAGAAATATTTTCAGAATGGTTAAAGTAATATTTCCAGAATTACTAAAATACTAATATTTCCAGAATTACTAAAAGTAATATTTTCAGAAATACTTCCAGAATTACTACGAGAAATATTTTCAGAATGGTTAAAGTAATATTTCCAGAATTACTAAAATAGTAATATTTCCAAAATTACTAAAAGTAATATTTTCAGAAATACTTCCAGAATTACTACGAGAAATATTTTCAGAATGGTTAAAGTAATATTTCCAGAACTACTAAAATAGTAATATTTCCAGAATTACTAAAATAGTAATATTTCCAGAATTACTAAAAGTAATATTTTCAGAAATACTTCCAGAATTACTACGAGAAATATTTTCAGAATGGTTAAAGTAATATTTCCAGAACTACTAAAATAGTAATATTTCCAGAATTACTAAAATAGTAATATTTCCAGAATTACTAAAATAGTAATATTTCCAGAATTACTAAAAGTAATATTTTCAGAAATACTTCCAGAATTACTACGAGAAATATTTTCAGAATGGTTAAAGTAATATTTCCAGAATTACTAAAATAGTAATATTTCCAGAATTACTAAAATAGTAATATTTCCAGAATTACTAAAATAGTAATATTTCCAGAATTACTAAAAGTAATATTTTCAGAAATACTTCCAGAATTACTACGAGAAATATTTTCAGAATGGTTAAAGTAATATTTCCAGAATTACTAAAATAGTAATATTTCCAGAGTTACTAAAATAGTAATATTTCCAAAATTACTAAAATAGTAATATTTCCAGAATTACTAAAAGTAATATTTTCAGAAATACTTCCAGAATTACTACGAGAAATATTTTCAGAATGGTTAAAGTAATATTTCCAGAATTACTAAAATAGTAATATTTCCAGAATTACTAAAATAGTAATATTTTCAGAAATACTTCCAGAATTACTACGAGAAATATTTTCAGAATGGTTAAAGTAATATTTCCAGAACTGCTAAAATAGTAATATTTCCAGAATTACTAAAATAGTAATATTTCCAGAATTACTAAAATAGTAATATTTCCAGAATTACTAAAAGTAATATTTTCAGAAATACTTCCAGAATTACTACGAGAAATATTTTCAGAATGGTTAAAGTAATATTTCCAGAATGGTTAAAGTAATATTTCCAGAATTACTAAAATAGTAATATTTCCAGAATTACTAAAATAGTAATATTTCCAGAATTACTAAAAGTGATATTTTCAGAAATACTTCCAGAATTACTACGAGAAATATTTTCAGAATGGTTAAAGTAATATTTCCAGAATTACTAAAATAGTAATATTTCCAGAGTTACTAAAATAGTAATATTTCCAAAATTACTAAAAGTAATATTTCCAAAATTACTAAAAGTAATATTTTCAGAAATACTTCCAGAATTACTACGAGAAATATTTCCAGAATTACTAAAATAGTAATATTTCCAGAATTACTAAAATAGTAATATTTCCAGAATTACTAAAATAGTAATATTTCCAGAATTACTAAAATAGTAATATTTCCAGAATTACTAAAATAGTAATATTTCCAGAATTACTAAAATAGTAATATTTCCAGAATTACTAAAATAGTAATATTTCCAGAATTACTAAAAGTAGTATTTCCAGAATTACTAAAATAGTAATATTTCCAGAATTACTAAAATAGTAATATTTCCAGAATTACTAAAATAGTAATATTTCCAGAGTTACTAAAATAGTAATATTTCCAAAATTACTAAAAGTAATATTTTCAGAAATACTTCCAGAATTACTACGAGAAATATTTTCAGAATGGTTAAAGTAATATTTCCAGAATTACTAAAATAGTAATATTTCAAGAATTACTAAAATAGTAATATTTTCAGAAATACTTCCAGAATTACTACGAGAAATATTTTCAGAATGGTTAAAGTAATATTTCCAGAACTACTAAAATAGTAATATTTCCAGAATTACTAAAATAGTAATATTTCCAAAATTACTAAAAGTAATATTTTCAGAAATACTTCCAGAATTACTACGAGAAATATTTTCAGAATGGTTAAAGTAATATTTCCAGAACTACTAAAATAGTAATATTTCCAAAATTACTAAAAGTAATATTTCCAGAATTACTAAAAGTAATATTTTCAGAAATACTTCCAGAATTACTACGAGAAATATTTTGAGAATGGTTAAAGTAATATTTCCAGAATTACTAAAATAGTAATATTTCCAGAATTACTAAAAGTAATATTTTCAGAAATACTTCCAGAATTACTACGAGAAATATTTTCAGAATGGTTAAAGTAATATTTCCAGAATTACTAAAATAGTAATATTTCCAAAATTACTAAAAGTAATATTTTCAGAAATACTTCCAGAATTACTACGAGAAATATTTTCAGAATGGTTAAAGTAACATTTCCAGAATTACTAAAATAGTAATATTTCCAGAATTACTAAAATAGTAATATTTTCAGAATTACTAAAATAGTAATATTTTCAGAAATACTTCCAGAATTACTACGAGAAATATTTTCAGAATGGTTAAAGTAATATTTCCAGAACTACTAAAATTGTAATATTTCCAGAATTACTAAAATAGTAATATTTCCAGAATTACTAAAATAGTAATATTTCCAGAATTACTAAAAGTAATATTTTCAGAAATACTTCCAGAATTACTACGAGAAATATTTTCAGAATGGTTAAAGTAATATTTCCAGAATGGTTAAAGTAATATTTCCAGAATTACTAAAATAGTAATATTTCCAGAATTACTAAAATAGTAATATTTCCAGAATTACTAAAATAGTAATATTTCCAGAATTACTAAAAGTGATATTTTCAGAAATACTTCCAGAATTACTACGAGAAATATTTTCAGAATGGTTAAAGTAATATTTCCAGAATTACTAAAATAGTAATATTTCCAGAGTTACTAAAATAGTAATATTTCCAGAGTTACTAAAATAGTAATATTTCCAAAATTACTAAAAGTAATATTTTCAGAAATACTTCCAGAATTACTACGAGAAATATTTTCAGAATGGTTAAAGTAATATTTCCAGAATTACTAAAATAGTAATATTTCCAGAATTACTAAAATAGTAATATTTCCAGAATTACTAAATAGTAATATTTCCAGAATTACTAAAATAGTAATATTTCCAGAATTACTAAAAGTAGTATTTCCAGAATTACTAAAATAGTAATATTTCCAGAATTACTAAAATAGTAATATTTCCAGAATTACTAAAATAGTAATATTTCCAGAGTTACTAAAATAGTAATATTTGCAAAATTACTAAAAGTAATATTTTCAGAAATACTTCCAGAATTACTACGAGAAATATTTTCAGAATGGATAAAGTAATATTTCCAGAATTACTAAAATAGTAATATTTCAAGAATTACTAAAATAGTAATATTTTCAGAAATACTTCCAGAATTACTACGAGAAATATTTTCAGAATGGTTAAAGTAATATTTCCAGAACTACTAAAATAGTAATATTTCCAGAATTACTAAAATAGTAATATTTCCAGAATTACTAAAATAGTAATATTTCCAGAATTACTAAAAGTAATATTTTCAGAAATACTTCCAGAATTACTACGAGAAATATTTTCAGAATGGTTAAAGTAATATTTCCAGAATTACTAAAATAGTAATATTTCCAGAATTACTAAAATAGTAATATTTCCAAAATTACTAAAATAGTAATATTTCCAGAATTACTAAAAGTAATATTTTCAGAAATACTTCCAGAATTACTACGAGAAATATTTTCAGAATGGTTAAAGTAATATTTCCAGAATTACTAAAATAGTAATATTTCCAAAATTACTAAAAGTAATATTTTCAGAAATACTTCCAGAATTACTACGAGAAATATTTTCAGAATGGTTAAAGTAATATTTCCAGAATTACTAAAATAGTAATATTTCCAGAATTACTAAAATAGTAATATTTCCAGAATTACTAAAAGTAGTATTTCCAGAATGGTAAAAGTAATGTTTCCTGAAATATTAAGAGAAATACTACCAGAATTACTAATTTCCCTTATTAAGAGAAATACTACCAGAATTACTAAGAGAAATATTTTCAGAATTACTAAGAGAAATATTTTCAGAATTTCTAACCTAGTAATATTTCCAGAATTACTGAACTAGTAATATTTCCAGAAATACTAAGAGAAATACTTCCGGAATAAATAAAAAATATATACAAAATAACTGATTGAAATAAATATTTCCAAAAAAATGGAAAATATTTACAAATACAAATACAACACCACAACAGGCCAAATGCCCAGCGAGGTGGCTGATAAAAAGATGCCCATAACAAATATGGATGTTATATATTTCAAAAACAAAGCAACCCACTTAAAAATGTAATTAGAAACATTATAAACAATATATACACATGTTAAAATATTATACAATGCCCATAAAGAATACTTATGGTTGTCTTATTCTAAGAATGGACAGAGCTTCTCGACCCCAACATGTTTATCATACTTCGTTTTAAACGTGTCAATTGTGTTACAATTTACTACCTCCGGGGTTAAGCTATTCCATTTATTAACAACCCTATTAGAGAAAAATTCCCTGCGACACCATAACGTTGCATTGTCCCTCACCAATCGATACTGGTGTCCCCTTGTAAAAGCAGTCGATTGGCGGTGTACTAAAAGATCGTGGTCCATCCTATCCATCCCATTGAAAATTTTGAACACTTCGATCATATCTCCTCGACACCTGCGTTTATCCAATGTAAACATATTCAAAAAATGAAATCTCTCTTCATAACTCAAGCCCCGTCTGCCAATAAGGACACGCGTAGCTCTGCGTTCTCTGCACCCCTTCAACCAAGTCTATGTCCCTCTGTAGGTGTGGTCTCCAAAACCTTACAGCATACTCCAGTCCAGGACGAACTAAGCCTCGAAAGAGCGGAAGAATGACTTTAGGAGAACGCGAAGAGACCTTTTTGAAAATGAGACCAAGCATTCTATTCACTTTTTTGACAACCGCTGAACAATGTTCAGAAAACTTAAGTCGCTCGTCAATGAGAATTCCCAAATCGGTGACCCTAGTTGCATCCGGGATAGTGACACCATTCAACTCGTAAGAGAACCGTGGGTTGCTCGAACCAAAATGAGCTGCCACGCACTTATCAACGCTAAACGTCATGCTGCAATTCTGTTTAAGTTGGTCTGGAGCAACTCCCTATCGCTTTGATTCCCGATTACCCCCATTAACTTCACATCATCTGCGAATTTGCTAGTTATCCCATCGATACATTGATCGAGTTTATCGCTAAAAAGTGAAAAAAGCATGGGGCCAAGGACACTTCGTTGAGAAACTCCATTTGTGACGTCTGTCCATCCAGAGAATTCCCCGGTCACCATAACTCGTTGCGACCTATCTCTTAACCACGATTCTATCCAATTCAGCAAGTTGCCCCCAATTCCAATCTCGTGTAAACACTTCAAGAGTTTGCCATGTTGGACCGATCGAATGCCTTCTGGAAATCAAGGTAAACAACATCTACATTTTTTCTCTTACCCAAAGCCTTAGTCACGTGATCATAGAAACAAAAGAGGTTAGTTAAACATGACTTTCCCTTCCTGAACCCATGCTGATTATCCGACAATACATTATTCTCGTCTATCCACTTCACAAACTGCCTTTTGATGATAATTTCCAAAATTTTCTAGAGGGAGCTCGTCAAACTCACTGGACGATAATTTGACACCGCTTCTCTACTACCCTTCTTAAATATCGGAACAACGTTAGTAAGTTTACAATCTCTTGGGACGATACCCTCAGCAACACTACTCCTGTATATCTGTGCGACTGGCCCCAACAATTCATTAGCACATTCCCTGAGGACCCTGGGATATATATCATCTGATCCTGGTGCTTTGCTAGCACATATATTTTTTAGAAGATTTAGGACCTCCACATCTTCCACTTGAATATCGTTGAGGATTTTATTTCCCCATGCAACACCCGTATATCGAATATCATTATCTCTGTTAAACACCGACGCGAAAAAGTCATTGAAAGCACTACACTTGTCAACATTGCTCTCTAACCTAGACCCTCCTATCGAGAGGGGGGCCAACTGTCCCCTTGCATCCATTATTGACGTATCGAAAAAATGATTTCGGATCAGAGCCAATGTTATCTGCCAATCTAGATTGAACTTCCTTTTTACTATTCCTTATCGCTTTCTTCAACACTCTTCTTTTATCAATAAACAATGATAGATCACCTCGTCCACTTTTATACTCCCTGAATGCTCTTTTCTTTTCAAGATAGAATTTACGCACGCTATCCGTGAACCATATAGGGTGAGATATACAAACACGCCTTTTTCGAACAAAGGGTATGACGTCGTGCAAAACAGAGGACAGTTTCGTACTAAATTCCTCCCATTGACTTACCACCCCTACTGATTCCAACCGGTCTTTGAAAACTTCCGCTAACCTTCTTCTCAAAACATCAAAGTTAGTTCCCCGAAAACAAGGAACCAGTCTTTTGTTATCAACCTTACCCGAGGAAAAGTTACAGTGAAATCTGACGATACGATGATCACTGGAGGAAAACTCTTCCCCTACCGAAACATGTTCAACAAGATCCTCAGAGCTAGTGAGAACTAAATCCAAAATAGCAGTACCCCTAGTGGCTTCTGATACATGCTGATACAAAAAATTTTCGAACATCAACTTAAGAAACTCTCCTTCATACTGATCTCCCAAACGATACACGGGTAATTGAAATCCCCTAGTATGAGAACCCTCTTTCTCTTACACATGTAGGAAATTTCATCATGCAATTTGGCGATGTAGTTTGGATCCCTATTCGGTGGATTGTAACAAACCCCAACAATAAGTTTATGACGTCTTTTGTTCTCAAGTTCAACCCATATGGTTTCAATATCACTTCTCTGCACGTTACACTCTCTAGCCTTCAACATGATTTCACGTGTATCGACACTCCGCCCACTTTCCTATTAGATCTATTTTTTTTTTTTAAAAAGTATCGTATCCTGAGATGTGTAAGAAAGATTCATCCCCATCCTTTGCCCAAGATTCAGTAATGGCTATAAGATCCAGGCCCTCCACAACTATCATAGTTTCTAAAAAATTTCTTATTACCCAAGCTCCTGGCATTAATTAGCACACATTTTAATTTACCCGGTGATTTATTGTCAATTGAGAAGCTATTCAAGTCAGTGGTGGGGCCCCGTCAGTACTGTTATGATTATCATTAACTAACCCGCATTCCCGACTACGTGGTCTGGGAGTAAAAAACCTAACCTAAGACTACCGTAAACCTCCCAGACCCCCCCTTTTATTTAGATGGATCCCATCTGAACGAAGCCACCTATCAGTAAATGTGGGAAGCTCCAAAAACGTGACTCCAAGTAAGGAGCAAATGTCCTTCAGGCCTATATTGAATTGTTGGATCCTACTCCTATACCCTCTACTACCCCTTGGCAGCACTGGAATCACTGCCACATCTGAACCCCTCTCCCTAGCGGATAATAGTAAATCCCGGTACTCTGACAGAGACTCACTAATATTCGCTCCTACCTGATTCGTTCCCACCCACATAATCACCCGCAAGGGCAACTTTCGGCGATGAAAAACGTCAGCGCTCGAAACACCGAAAATCCCTACACACCCTGTTCCCAAGTTCCCTAACCATAGAATCGCCGATGATTAAACCCCTATCACTATCCCCCTCTACCTCATCCACTACCACCCATTCGCCCTCTACACTGTCGTTGTTCGTGGAGATTGCTTCTTCATCAACAGGTGGCTCGACGACAAGAGGCTTCGGCTCCGTTATAACCGGGCCCACTAGAACCCTAACTTTTCCCGTAAGGCTTCGACCTCGAGTTCCAACCTTTCCCTATCCAAGCACACTTTACAAAAAAATTGAAACCATCAGCTACTACTATTATTTGCAGAATAATTGATTGAAAGGTATTTTCAGAATTAATGAAAATGAAGATTCATATTTGATGCAAAATAATGTCTCAAAATTGATGAAAACTCATATTTTTTGAAAAAATAATCGCAGAAAAAAAATAGATAAAATTCTCCAATAAAACATAGGACTCCCCCGTTTGACTCAGGGACCCTGGATCCATTGGGCCCGTTAAGATGCCACTGCGGATCTAGGTACCGCAATATCACTTTTACCCACAGGCTTCATGGGAATTTGTTTTGGCCCACAATGTCTGAAATTTGGAAGACCCCCCTGATATATTTTTTTTTATTTATTTATTTAATAATTCAAACCAGCACACATAAATACATGAATGCAAATATACAAAATAAAATAAAGACAACAGAACAAAAGACAAAACATACACTATGCAGCTCTTAGGGACCCATTTGGTCCGTCCTAGAGCTTAAAAAATGTCTATATATATAATAAACGGCACGCTCGATTTACATTTATTTCATTTTATTCATTTTTTTTTTATTTTAGATATTTCAAATTTTTCCTTGGTTATCTATTTATATTTTCAATAAACCTTTCAAAATTCGTTATAGAGTTTGAGAATGTGAAAATTTCTTTCTTGAGATGTTTATTTATTCTAAGGTCTGATAATTTTTTGCCGAATTTGTTACAAATAGTTGGTCCTAGGTAATTTATACTTTTTTGAACAAGGTATTTATTTGTTTTTGGAGTTAAATACAAGAAGTTGTATCTATTTGAGGTTCTATCGTTATTAGTTTTAAGAAATAAATTATGGTTTTTAGAGTCATAAAAATTATCATTGTATACACATAAATTTGTCTTAGATCAAGTATTAAAATTTCTGATTTCAGTAGATCTGGATTATTAAATAACATTACCTTACGTTTTATGCGATTATAGATGTTATTTAAGTCCTTAATATTATCGTGATAGGTACCTCCCCACACTGTAATAGCGTAAGTTACTCTTGACTGGATCCAGGCGTAGAAAATTGTTTTAAGGAGTTCCGGACTTACAATGTTTCTTAGTCTATATAAAGCTGCAATTTGTTTTCTTATCGTATTACAAACATTGTTAGAATGGCTATTCCATTTTAGGTCGTCTTGCATAACTACACCTAAATAACTATATTCTCTTACTCTTTCTATGTGACTGCAAGAACAGATTTGGAGGGGTATTTACAAACGTGTAATCTTAGTGATACTGGAGTTTCTGGTTTGATATCTCTAGTTTTTAGACAGATGAATTTTGTTTTTTCTACGTTTGGAAGTAATTTATTTTTTGTTAGCCATGTGTTAATCTGTCTAAGGTCATCTTCAACTTCAGTTATCAAATGAGAAATATTTTTACCTTCAACTTATAATACGGTGTCATCCGCGAAAGACACTATTCTACCATGCAATTTTAGAAGCCATAATTCATTTATATATATCAGAAAAAGTGTGGGCCAAGTACTGTTCCCTGAGGTATTCCTTTTTTTATTTCAAGGTAATCACTTTTATCATTTTCTATATAGACTGCCTGTATTCGTCCATAACAGTACATCTCGAACCACCGCAATAGTTCACCACGAATTCCGACATTCTCCATCTTATGTAATAACAGAGATGGATCTACATTATCAAAAGCTCTTTTTAAATCGATAGAAATATAATAATATATAGAAATAGTTTGAAGATTATATAAAAATTCTTTTCTCCTCCACATTATGTGCAGTAAAAACATGATTCGGTTTGATAATATTATCATTTCTTTCTCGTCGAAATATAAACTCAAACCTTCCGGAAAAGCCATCGTAACAAGCTTCAAATCCCGATGACGTTTCAAAATATTTTGACGGGCCGTTTTCACCTCACCATTCAGCCGACCCTATTACGGAATAATTCTGGACATGAGCCAGACGAAGAAAAAAAAGAGAAGCTTTTTATATGCTTCGGAACAGTCGCAGTCATATGGCTGCTCTCCACCCTTTTTGCCAGTCTTCCGAAGTCCTTTTCATGAAATAATAGTGCAGGATCGAAGCCTTCACCAGCAGTCGAGATGTTGGATCGTACGTGCCAGCGATCTAATAAAGAATGATTGATTGGAAGTGATTCATTTTCTTCTTATTCTTCGTGGAGCGAGGGTTGAATTGAGAAAAGAAATCGATATCTCTCCCTCTCTTTGCCGGCAACACAATCAAAACTTGGCAACATTTCGATATACTTTTATTTTTTTTTGCCTTTTAGGTTCTGCTTCCTCCCTCGTGTCAGTGCAATGATCTTTTCCCAAATGGAAGAAAGAGGTTAGAGATGTCGAATAGCTAATCCTCAAACGTGTATAAGATACCAATCGAACATCTGACGTTAGCAGAGCGTCAATTCTGGTCGATCCCATCAAACTCGAGGCAATGTAGTGCGGTGTAGCAAGCAAAAAAATCCAACGATATTAGCTAGAAATATACCAAATTAAGCGCAGGCAGCTATTATGGCGCTACTATAGCCACTTCGTCAGTGGAAAAAAAAATGTAATGACCTGTTATAGCACAGGTGACTCACACTTAAATGAAAACACGTGGTCAGATTGAGGCCGACGCGTGATGTGGTGATGATGACGCAGAGAAAGATAGTAATGATGATGAAATGATCACGATTGTGAGACGGAGTGTATTCACGATGGAGTGGCAATGAATGAACGCCAGAACTTTGCCACTGGACTTATCCCGTTGCCGAGACCTCTTACAGCCCAGCTTCGTGGCAGAGTCTGGAACACTTTATTTTGTGTCAAAAAAAAACAAAAAAAGCATACAAAATTTTTACGGCATATTTTCCCCGAACAATTGGGTACTGTCGCGATTAAGAAATTTTGTGGTGATTACAGACAAAATGGGGTTCGGAGTTGCAGGAAAGTTTCGGGGTTTCGTTAAGACGGATGAATGTACACATATTAGGATGGAGGTACGTTTTAAAAGCAATTGAGGGGGACCCCGATGCCACCTCATCTGTTATCTTACATTTGCCATATTATATACATGGGATACAACAAAGAAACTAAACGATAATCTTATTGTGTAATATAAAGTATCCATCGGAGCGAGTCATCTCGCTTAACACCTTGTTGGTCAGCAAATGGGTTTGATAACTTGCGACTAGAAGCCAGCATCAGTTTCATTGGGCTGGGTTTGATGGACAAAAAAATACAAAATAGAAATGTTGTGTGGGGGAAACGACGATGAAGTGCAGTAAGGGGGGGGGGGGAGCTCCGTCAACGATACACTCCGTCTCACAATCGTATTTGTTTCATCATCACTAGTACGTCCGCAATCATCGCATCACGCGTCGGTGATTAGTTAAGTGATCAGCGGGATAATTACGGATCACTTTAGAGACGCGTAGCACAGTTCCACAGCACTTACGCTGCCCGCGACACATTTCTAGAGTGCTTGAACAATCCGCGGAATATTTATAGTCCGTTTCGGGTTAACTTTGCAGTGAAGAGAAAGGCAGAGAGTGTATTTCTTCACCACAAATTATAGTTCCCATACATCGGAGGTTTACGATGATCCTTTTTATACAGAATATTTCAATTTTTTCTATGATTTAGAAAAAAATATCGTTTTTTGAACTGATGTTTATTTGTTTAAAATTTTTTAATTAGAAAAAATATTGGTTACCATTATGAAAAATCATAGCAACGGCAACGACATTTTGGCGCGATATCCTAAAATTTTTATTGCCAATATCACTGTCGTGTTTGTTTCGTTACACAATTATATACAGTATATATATATTTTTATATCGTTATTTGGTTGAATATTCCATAACGATACAATTTTTCATGATGAAGTATGTGTGACCTATCGAGAAGCTTGCCAAGAATTAAATCTTCTTGAAAACGATGCCCATTGGGACTCGCTGATGCATCGAATACTGCTCAACCACAGCAAATAAGCAGCGATAATATTGACAACGTGTTTCCCATCCAATCCGAAACATCTTTGGGAAAAATACAGGGATTACATGAGTGAAGACATCCTACGTCGTTTGCGAGCAACGAATCCGGACATACAATTCACACCAAACGTGTATAATGAGGCGTTGGTTTCGATCGAGGATATATGTTTGTCAATCGCTAACAAAGGATTGGTGCAGTTGAGAATGTGTGCACCAAATCGATCTGCAAATGACGCTTATGATCGTGATTTGCAACGTGAAACACACTTCGATGTCGATGATTTTTTATACATTTGTTGAAAAGAATCTTCTGAAATTGGTTCCAGAACAACGCATTGTATATGACACAATCATGCAAGCAATTACGAATCAAAGTGACGGATTGTACTTCATAGATGCGCCCGGAGGTACAAGCAAAACTTTTCTCATTTCAATCGTTTTGGCAACCATACGAACACGGAATAAAACTGCACTGGCAATTGCATCATCTGGAATTGCGGCAACACTTTTGGATGGTCGAACAGCGCATTCAGCACTGAAATTGCCGTTGAATTTGCAAACCACTGAGACGCCAACATGCAATATCACCAAAAATTCCGGAATGGGCAAAGTTCTCCAAACATGTGAACTTATCATGTGGGACGAATGCACAATGGCTCACAAAAAAGCATTGGAAGCGCTTGATCGTACACTGCAAGATTTGAGGGGAAGTGGAGAGCCCTTCGGTGGAGCACTCATTTTATTGTCTGGTGGTTTTCGACAAACTCTGCAAGTCATACCACGTTCAATATCCGCTGATGTTGCTTCATGCATGTCTCAAATCATCAGTTCTACGGCGACATGTAAAGAAATTCACTTTGAAAACCAATATGCGAGTTCAACTACAAAATGATGCATCCACCGAACGTTTCGCAAAACAATTGCTGGATATTGGGAATGGGAAGATGGCAATCGACAAATCTACACAATGTATCGCATTGCCAACAAACTTTTGTAAGATGACATCAACCAAAGACGAATTGATTCAAAAGGTTTTCCCAAATATCGCGTGGAATTACAAAAATCATCAGTGGCTCAGTGCACGTGCTATATTAGCAGCTACAAACAACGATGCCAATGCCATCAATTTCAGCATTCAAAACAGAATACCAGGCGAAGCGACAACGTATAAGTCCATCGATACTGTGATGAATCTAGACGAAGTTGTCAATTACCCAACGGAATTGTTGAATTCACTCGATTTGCCAGGTACGCCACCGCACATTTTAACATTGAAAATTGGCGTGAATATCATTCCACCACGACTTTCGGTGAAAAAAATAATGAACAATGTCATCGAAGCTACAATTTTGAATGGCAAATTCAAGGATGAAGATGTATTGTTGCCACGTATTCCAATAATCCCAACAGATATGTCATTTGAATTGAAACGTTTACAGTTTCCGGTATGACTCGCTTTTGCAATGACCATCAACAAAGCACAAGGACAATCACTGCAAGTGTGTGGGTTAGATTTGGAGAATCCGTGCTTCTCACATGGACAACTGTATGTGGCCAGCTCACGCGTCGGAAAACCTTCCGATTTATTCGTGTACGCACCAGACGGAAAAACAAAAAATATCGTGTATCCACAAGCACTCTAATAAATAAATAGAATTAAAATGACGCTCTGAAATTTTTCCCATATGAAAATGAATAAGTTTCAATAAAAATGACAAAATGTAAATTGAATGTTATCATAACGAGTTTCCTTGAACTGCCTTTCTTCTGAGATAGCAGCAACGCGCGTCGGGTAAGCTAGTAAACAATAATATTCAATCCGTTTCATTTTCTCCCGAAAATAGGCTTCATTGAGTTCAGATATTCACTCATAGATTACACAGGCAGTGTTTCTCTTCCACGAGAGTGCCGATACTATTGATAGAGGCTCATTATGGGTGCAGAAGTTTGGGTTTTAGGTCCTCCTTTTTTTTTAATTATTTATTTTATACCATGTTTATGGTTTCCAGTAGTGGTTTCCGATGACGGAGAGTGTTGACACAAGTGAGAGAGGGGGCCCCCACAGTGGTTTAGAATTTCATCTTTTATGTGACAGTTGTGTCTTTCTTTTCACCGGAGATAGCCACGCTAAAAAGTTCTCTGCTCTTCCATTCCTGAATACTATATCTTTGGTTTTTGAATACTCGCTGTACACAAAACTCGATAAGAATCATCCGTAATAACCATGAGCAGCACATCAATCGTAATAAAAGACTAAAACTGCCGTGAAAACAAGTGGCATCAACGTATACCGTTCGGATGAGCGACGGAAATTTTGGCAAGAAAAAAGTGAGTAAAAAAATTCTAAACTTTTTCGTATCATTATTTGGTGCTTCCTGGATTTTTGGTGCTTTATGGATTTGGTAAATTCCTGCATTTACCAGTGAAAACGGAGTTAATCTGATTGTTCTTAATTATTAATTATTTTTCGATTGGCTTCAAAAATTTTATTTAATGTTCATTTTTTTCATATAAATTTTAAAAAAATTCAAAAATCCCCAAGTTTTTAAGAGCCATGGTTAATATACAGTGTTTTATTTTTGCAATCATCGACTTTCGAAATATATTTTCAACCCCAAAGAGTTGGGGGTTCGTATACGTAAAGGAATAAATTAACTAACTTTTTTATACATTACCCGAGTGCTGAAACTTCCTAATGCTGAATTGCAGATCCCGCTCTGAAAGTCATTTGCAAAAAAAATTCATATTTTTAAATGAAATATACAGGGCTTGTGTAAATGAATGACATGATTTAATATATTTTAAAACTTTACACACATTATGTGTGTAATCTTTGATACGTAAAAATAAAGAAAAATATTCAGTTTCTTTTCAACATTGCTCAATAGATGGCAGCACTTCCGTAGAACGCAAAGTCTGAAATTAAAAACGGTGATAAGGGGTCATTAAAGTATTGCGTCAGCATCGAGGGGGAGGGGTTTCGGATTTGCTGACTTCTGATGACAAGGGGGAGGGGGGTTTGAAGGTTGCTTACATCATCAACCACCCCTTTTTGAAGATATGAAATATTCTATGCAGCTGACGAAATTTTGCTGACAGGGATGGGAGGGCAGTGTTTTGCTGACTTTTGCTGACGAGGGGGAGGAGGGGGTCAAAAATGGCTGAAAATCTGCTTACGTAATACTTGAATGGCCCCTTATAACGGTATTCGTTACAATGGGAATCAACTGTATTTCTTTTTCGGCCTTCTCAAGAAATGTCCCAGTTGCCGAATGACTTTCGTTTCTCTTTCCCCGTAAATAAAGCAAATGCAACGAAACAGTGTATTTTAATAAAAAGAAACTGCAGCTGATTCTGGAGAGTTTCTTTTTTATGCAATTCCCATTCATTGGAAAGAAGTCGTATCTTATACTCCTAGGACCCCGTATACGCATAAGTATACAGTATATACTCGTAGTATATTCCTTACACTCGAGTCGGCCGATAGAATTTTTTTGAATCATGCTCTCAAGTGATAAGGGGCTTCCGTGGTTTGCCAATTCCGTTTACTTCTTTAATCCGATATTTTATTCTTTCTCTTACTTTTGACCTTTTATTCTTTTTCCTTGATTTTTTTTCCTATTCCGGGAAATTTTTCCGAATATTTCTTCTCGGGAAGAAAAAAAAATATATATAAGAGAGAAATTCTCCATTTCCTGCTTTTTCTAACATATTTTTGCACGCATTCTTATGCCGCAGGAGCATCTGGGGGACAGAGAAAAAATTAAAATCGATTTAGAAAGAGGTTTCTTATTTTTTAAATTTTGATTTTGTGTAAGAATTGGGGCCATTCAAGTATTACGTAAGAAAATTTTTTGCCATTTTTGGCACCCTCCGTCCCCTTGCCAGCAAAAGTCAGCAAATCTCTGACCTCCCCCCCTTGTCAGCAAAACTTCGTCATCACTCCCCCCCCCCCCAACCTCCTAACGCATATTGGTGGGATCAGAAACGTCCGTTAATTTCAATGCTATTTGAAGGGTGCTCTTTAAAAAATTCATTGCGACCCACCTTTTAAGCCATATATGGTAAACCCTTGACCCACGGACCAAATGTGGCCCTGAAGATTATCTGATGGGGCTTGGCCCCCCCCCACCCTCAAACCTAATTTTGTACAAATGAACTAAGTGGAACATTTACAAATCGCTTAAATGACCCGTGGCACAATTGCAGAGCATTTAAGTGTCCCGTGGCATATTTTCAGATCACTGAAGTAGGCCTCAACGATCACTTTCACATTCAAAGATCACCTAAGTAACCAGCGACACAGTTATAGAACGCTTAAACGATCTGTGGCACATTTAGAGATCCCTTGAGTGACATGTGGCACAGTTTTAACGCACTTAAGCGGCCCCCCAGTGTGGTTCTACATCGCTCAAATTACCCCGAAACATTCCCATTTCACTTAAGTGCTCTGAAACACCTATATCTCGAATTTCATTTGCATTCGTTGATTTTTGCAGGCGCTAGGCTCTCCTGAATTGAAAAAGTTATTTTATGACCACCCTGTAGCTTCCGTTCATTTCGACGTAAATGTTAATCAAGTTTTTGTAATTGGAAATTATACTCCAATGAAGACGTTCGCAATTCAAATAAATAAGAATATAGGTTTGAAAGTCTTAGTGAAAAGGGCAAAATGGTGGGTGATGTGTGTGTAATATAAGCCTGTCTGTTTCTCACATGCCATACAAGCATTCAAGACCTGCCCGATACGCATCGAAAAACCCTGCAATCAAGTCTTGTCGATTGCTGTCATTTTGAAACTTGACGGGATGAGAAGGCATCGATACGTAACTACCATATCTGATCACCTAATCAGTACCGTATAAAGGAACAACATTTTGCCACATACGATTCCCAAACTAGCGGTGAATGGTCGCAAAAATACTGGTAGGAAGGTACACGTATGTAGAGGTAATGTCGGGTAAGAATGACCTCTCCAGTTACCCCGCGTGTTTATCAGAAAATTATTGCTGATTTGCAAGTTTTTGGTGTTCGTGAGAAATTGAAAAGTGTCCCCTTTGGTTAGACCATTTAGCGTTCTGGTAAGAGTACGTATATGTTTATTTCTATGTTATCTACTACAATTTGGTGCATAGGTTGTTTCTAAATGTTTTTTTTTACCCGTAGTATCACTTGATACCAACAATAATCAGAACTTTGTGCCACCAATTTTTCTTCAATTTTCATATTTTTATCTCTTTTTTTTTCCCTAATCCGGTTGAAAGCCGTGATGAAGGTGAGAATGTCCACCTATTTGATGATGTAGAGCATAGTGTACAAGGTGATGCACAACAAAAGGATGAAAATATTTACGTTATTCTGAAATATTGTGGAAAGTTTTATCCAAGACTGAAGGTTTCCAAGCCAGACGACGAAGTATGTGCTAGTTTCCGCTATGCTGAAGAAAGGAAAGTATTTGACATGTCTAGACCCTCTGGTATCGCGAAAATTTCAAATTGTAAACGAAATAAAATAAGTCTACCAAAACATTCGGTCAATAGCATGTACCTAGTTGCAAGACGTCGTGAGTGTTCTTCACAAAGGGGTTTAAAGTTGTTGAAGTCTGCATCGCTAGGTCACAGGAATTTTTTTAAGAGAGGGGGGAAAAACTGAAAAACAGCCGATAGGTGGCGCTTGTACGAGCGACTTCGGTAGACATATGCAAATGAGACGGTTATAAGAATTTGCGCTCCTAATCCACAATCAGTTCACCGTTATAAACCGTGTATATGGACCTGCTGCACTCTGGCGTTACTGGATTTGTGATTCGCCTGCGATGTGTTATCCCCTGTGGTGGTGGTGGTGGTCACGAGGAACACATATTGCTGTAATACACGATTAGGCATTCTGTTCGTTATTTGCGTATCTTTTCTTTGACTTGTGTACGTCAGTGTCCCCTATCGGCTGTTTTTTAGTTATTTTTTTCCCTGTCAAAAAAATTCCCGTGACCTACGATGTTAGCCCTGCAAATCTTTTATTTCGGTTATTTTTTCCGGTTTTTATGAATTTTTAAAATTTCTACAGACTTTTTGCCCACCCTGTACATAACTGAAAGAGATACTCTTTAAAAACCTCAAAAAGTGGCACAAAGTTGTACCATTTTACGGTACATATTGAGAGCCAACAAACGGTCCTGAACGCATCAACAATACAGAAACAGTCTCGATGATTCGATTCTCGAAAGTTCGAGGTTCCGGTTAATCCGAGAGGTGCTAGATTTTTCCAAATTACTTCTCAAATGGCTTTGCCTATATATTTTGTTTGATACGCAAGTAATTTCAGTTTTAAGGGGGATCTTGATCTTTAGGCTGGGATCTGCAGTTCCCCCCCCCCCAATGCCAGAACTTTCCAGAGACCCTTTTATAACAAATTTATAATATAAACAAAAACATTCATATCGGCTGATTCCGTCCGGCTATCCTACAAAGAGACTATCGGTCTTTACACCAGGATCGTACCATAACGAACTAAGCCAGTGGTTCTCAAAGTGTGCGTTTTTGCTCCTGGTGACATCGCCAATTTCTGTCGGTGAGTCGCGAGGATTTGGTGTAGTGCAGGGGACTTAACACCACTGACACACCGCGGGGGCACTTTTTTCGTTTCATCAATCATTCATTATAGTGCCGGACTCGTGATGCGAGGATCCGGGTTCGAACCCCACAGTGGTGGTCGGCTGAAGTTGGTTTCCTGTGGTTCCCAACTTCGAGGCGCAAATGCGAGCCGGTCTCCCCGTTAAAAAGTCTCGCCACAGAGAGCAACAGTCCTACAACGGTAAATCATTCAACCATAACACTTCACTCATAGTTAGTAAAAACTGGGGGCAGATGACAGCATTACACATAACAAGCATTACACAGAAAACACAACTTTACGTCAGGTTGCACTACACGTACACGCACATTCCCGCATGTAACGATTCGTTGGGGGGTTCCGCGGGGGGGGGGTGTGGTGTAGCAGTAGTAGGTAGGGGCTCGGGGATGCAGCCACCTCGTTGGGCAATTTGCCTGTTGTGGCGTTGTATTTGTATTTGTATTTGTATCAAGGTCCACGGGTAACTAAGCTATACGACACATATGTTGTCAAAGAGCTCGCTGGGCCACAAGTATCCCGCGGGACAGGCGTTGAAAACCCCTGGTGTAGTGATTTGTGTCTGTTCAGTGCTTTGAAGTGATGCTGTTTTAGACTATTCCAGTTAGCCGTGGAAGGAAAAAGTTTGATAACCACTGAACTCTGAATCATTTAATTAAGAACAAAATGAGCTAGAGTAAAAAAGTACGAATGCATATGTCTAAGGGCTTCCCATATATAAGTCTAGAAGCCCCCCCCCCAGCCTCTAAAAGCCGATTTCTGTTGTTGTTTTTTTTTTGGATAATCCGAGTTTTCAGTAATCCGAGGTGGCCTCGGTCCCGTTTACCTCGGATTATCGAGACTCTCCTGTACTACAATACAGGGTGTCCTGTAAGTGCTAATGCGGCCTTTATCGCATCAACCGTCTGTCGCAGAGCTATGGTTTCAATTTAAAAAAATGCTGAAAAGGCGTTAAAAAATTACCATTTACAAGTTTTTCAAAATACAGCGTGTAACAAAATTAAAAAAAAATCTAAATTTTTATTCGGTCCCCCTCGCTCTCTAACTTCCAACTAGAAAGTTGTTATACTAGTTGTTCCTGAGCCGAACAGAAAAAATTCCAAATTTCCAAGTGCAATTCGCTGAGATATTTGAATTCAAAAATCGGAGAGAAGGTGTGGAAAGAACAGCGTGAATGAGAAAAAGGAGCGTTGTCCGTTAGTGTTTTTACTGTTCTTTCATAACATAACTTTTCTACGATTTTTGGATCTAAAAATATCTTAGCGAACATTGCACTTAGAAACATAGAATTTTTTTCTGTTGGGCTCAGGAACAACTAGGGCAAGTTTCTAATTGTAAGTTAGAGGACAGGAGGACCGTATAAAAATTTAGATTTTTTTTTGATTTTGTTACACACTGTATTTTCACTCTACATACTGGTACAGGGTCATTTTTGAACGCCTTTTAAGCATTTTTTTTTAATTGGAATCATACCTCTATATACGACGGTCGATTGATGAGATAAAGCTCGCATTAGTACTTACAGGACACCCGGTACATTCGACGCCTTCCTCCCCGTATTTGCGGGGGTCGTCACGTTCCGGGGGTGACCGCGAATACGGGAAATCCGCGAATAACCGAAACCATAGTTTTTTTCTTGTATATCTCGGTTATTGAACAGCATAAGAGCAGGGTACCGCAGTGGTATAAGGGAATGTAAAACAGGGTGCAGTGATTGTTGGCAATTTTTCCTGAAAGAACATTGCGATTTCTGTTTGCCGTTTCTTCATCATATCATCAAGTATGTTGGAATATGTGATGACAGTTTCCTCTACCAATTTTTCTACATGTGAGGAGCATACCATAGAGGGATCTATTTCATTGAAATAATCTATTGCTGATTTCAACGTGCGAAGCTCTTCCGCTACGTTACTCTCATGTCTCTTCCCCACTTCTTCTTTATCTTGATCTTCTTCATCTGGTACCGCTTCAGTTTCAGGAGCAGCCAACTGCGTTAATTTCTCCTCGTCGGTTAAGGTATCCGACTACCTTTCTTGTCACTTTTCTTTAAAATGGTACTGGAGTGAAATTTAATAACATTATTTTAATAGAAAGTGTCTCGAAATGGTGAAAACAGTGACAAGTTTTGGTCTACCTATGACATTTTCTATGAAAAAAATCGTTTTCATATCTCAAATTTTAGGCAAAATTCACGTGATATTCGAAACACGATTGTAAAGCATTTTGTAAATGAAATTTTTTGTGATTTTGAGAGTACATTTAGCTAGTAATGTTGCAGATTATGAACCAAAATTTAAAGGATTGCATGATATGCTCATAAGTTACACCCAAATACGTTTATGTACGTGTGAATTTTTTGAAATTTCATCTTACATTTCATCTATAAAGCACTGCAATTCAAAAAATATATGTGTGATAGACCTTAGGTTTTGGTTCATAATCTCAAGCATGTATAGCAAAATATCACATTCAAATTTCGTAATGATGCAATGAGTAGATTTTTACAAATCATGTCACAAACTCAAGTAAAATTTCAAAAATCGCATTCTTCGTAAAACCCGTCTAAAGTCTTTATTCGCATATTACTTGTATGTAAAAACGCAACACTAAAGTGAACTTAACTTTGATTGTAAGTATCATACAACCTCTGACAATGAAGTTCGGTGAATGAAGTCAGAACGGCCGATCTGGCAACACTGGCGAAGCAAAACGCTGCACATGCGTAGCGGCAGGTGTTGACCATCTGCCGCCACCGTTGTTCAGTTGAGCGTCGTTTGTGTTCCGTGAAAGACTTGTTTTACAAAGTGCTTGTTTAGTGGTTCGTTGGTTCTTAACTGAGAACAGGAAAATGAACGAACAAAAGATCAATTTAAATTTTGTTTTAAGCTTGGCAAGACACCGAAAGAAACTCACGCGATGCTGGTACGTATTTATGAAGATCAAGTTGTTATCACACATCAATACAAATACAAATACAAATACAACGCCACAACAGGCAAATTGCCCAACGAGGTGGCTGACTTAAGAACATCATGGATCCCCGAGCCCCTACCTACTACTGCTACACCACACATGCACCCCCCCCCCCCAACGAATCGGTACATGCGGGAATGTGCGTGTACGTGTAGTGCAACCTGACGTAAAGTTTGTTTCTGTGTAATGCTTGCTATGTGTAGTGCTGTCATCTGCCCCCAGTTTTACTAACTATGAGTGAAGTGTTATGGTTGAATGATTTACCGTTGTAGGACTGTTGCTCTCTGTGGCGAGACTTTTTTAACGGGGAGATCGGCTCGCATTTGCGCCTTGAAGTTGGGAACCACAGAAAACCAACTTCAGCCGACCACCACTGTGGGGTTCGAACCCGGATCCTCGCATCACGAGTCCGGCACTATAACCACTCGACCACCACAGCGGCTCCATGGATCAAGTCCATGAAGTGTGTGTACGAGTGGTTCGCCCGTTTTAGAGAAGGCCGATTTTTTGATAGTCAAAGCATTATCCACAAGGAATTTCTACCTGAGGGAACGACGACGAATGCTGTAAGGTACATTGAAATTTTGACCAGTTTCATGAAACGTCTACGCAGGGTACGACCTCAGTACGCACGACAAGGTTCACGGATTCTTGTTCACGACAATGCTCGCCCTCACACAGCCAATATCGTCAAACAGTTCCTAGCAAGAAAGGGGGTGATGCAAATTGAACATCCACCATACTCGCCAGATCTCAATCCTCCAGACTTCTTCCTATTGCCACGACTCAAACTCGCTTTGAAAGGAAAGAGATTTGACGATATTCCTGACATCCAACGAAACGTGACGAGGCTTTTGAACTCCATCCCAAAAGAAGACTTCTTGCAAAGTTTCCAGGACATGTATAGGAGATCTCAGCGGTGCATAGTAATGGGAGGTGACTATTTCGAAGGACAGTACGGTAACTTTCGTTAACATTCCATGTACGTTAATGTTACAGGACTATTCACCGAACTTTATTGTCAGAGGTTGTATAAACAAAACAAGAGGCCTGTTTTGGAATCACAACAAATAGGGTTTTTATAAAAAATAAAAAAATGAAAATCTATATTTTCTTCCAAAATGACGTTTTCAACGTAGTCGGATACCTCAATACCTCTGAATTGCTATAAATTAGCTTTTCGACTTCTGTATCCATATCAATGAACCCTTCTCCACCCACCTGTTTCGCTAACGTGACAACGTCTTAGTCTCTTCAGTTGACTCTGTCGAAATGGTTGTGTCCTGGAGCGCACATTGTGGCCAAAGGTTAATCCAATCCGAGGTGACTGTTTCTCTCTTGGGAGCTGCCACGGCTCTAGTGATGACAGTAATGTCATCAGCGAGCCATCCTAAACATGCACAACTCAAATTTTGTAAACAAAACACTTGAATGAGATGATTTCTGACTGCTGCAAAATAAAATCCCAGTAAAGGGAAAAAAACCGCGAATACGACTGTCGATTGGAAATACTAACTTGATAGCAGGCATTCTATATATGGAACTCGACTCGATAAAAAACTTGGGATGGTCCGATTATTCGATCAACTGTAAGGGGCCGTTCAAGTATTACGTAAGCAAATTTTTAGCCATTTTTGACCCCCCCCCCCGTCAGCAAAATTTCGCCAGCACCGCCCTTACCTCGTAACACATATTAGTGGGATCAGAAACATACGCGGGAGGGGGGCATAAGGGGGCTGGTGTGCCTCACCCACCCCAGACAAAAAAAAAAAATTTTTAATGTCAAAAACATGTTAGTTCAGGTGTCCACAAAGTAGCGCAATATTTTTCTCGTTTTTGGCCCACAGAGTAAGATGCCATTAAGAATATTTCATATCTTCATAAAGGGTGGTTGATGACGTAAGCATCGCCCAAACCCTCTCCCCCCCCCCTTGTCATCAAAGTCAGCAAATCGGAAACCCCCATCGATGATGACGTAATACTTGAATGACCCCTAAATTACGGTTAAAAAAAAATTTTAGTTCTGTTGATTCAACTCAATCAGACAGATTAAAATTTTTCATCCAAAGTATGTAAATAAACTTTATTCATGCAACGAGACCGATTATATGTGTTTAATTAATGTTCTAATGCATAAAAGTTTAGATTAGTGATCATATTTCATAAAAAATCGAATCAATATTTTGATCAAATTTTCCGACATAGGGGAATACGAGTCGTTCCAACGAAAACTGGTGGTTATTTCAGTTTTAAATTGAGGTTGATGGAAAATTTTATAGAAGACAAGACAAAAACCACTGCGAAAAGCAATATTACAGTAAACCTCGATATAACGATATTCTGCAGACCAAGAAAAAATAGCTTTGTAGAGGGATCATAGAGAGAGAGTTATATCGAGAGTCAGCATTATAACCACGTGCGATCAAGAGTTTATGCTTCTGTTGGGCATCTTTTCTCAATCGGCGTTGTTAATAGTTAAGGTATTTAATTCAAAGACAATTTTTTTCTTTTGATGTGTAGGATTTATGAATATAGTGGAATGAAAGTGGTATTTATAAATATATTGCCTCTGTAAAGAGGTTTATCGCGATTCACTTTGGTGTATCACGCAAAAAATATAGATACCGGAAACACACCATCAACACTTTCGGTGATCGGGTGGTACCAAATACCGATATTATTAAACGATCTCGGAAGAACAAAATTATGTGACGAGTTTGAAAATACAAGGTGATTACAATTAAAGTTCCCACGTACTCTGTGATTAGTTTACCTCAAAAACTGCTTATCCGAATACAACGAAATTTTTAGAATATCTTAACACTTTTAAACGAGACCGCTCACGAGATTTCTCGTGTTTCAATGCTAAGACGTAAAAGACCGGCAACGAGATTTCTTGATTTTTAACTTCCCCTATATGTTTTTTTTTTTCACTTCCACACGAGAAAATTGCCGGTCTTAGAGTAAACCTACGGGAAATAATATGCGGTCATTTAAGTGTTAATGAAACCATGGGAGAGAGGTTTATGAAATTTTTAAAAGAAAGTTCAATTTTCGACCACTAGGTGAAAAAGTGGAGCTTTTTGTACTTTCCTTTTTCCCCCATGGACCATATAGAGTATACTGTATACCGAGTTTCAATGGAATATATCCTCCAAAACGGGCGCTACGTTGGTCTGAGCAGTATCAGTATACTGAAACTACTCAAGACCTCTGTTACGTCCGTTCTGGTAGACGTATTCCATTGAAACTTGGTATATACGCTTTATGAACTATGGAAAAAAGGCTACTGTGAGTATGACTCAAAAATGTCGGAAAACTTAATGAAGTGCCAAACAAACATACGTACAAGGTGCCCTGGGAGTTCTAACTCGGCCTTCATCTCGTCAACCGTTCATCGTAGAGGTATGATTCCTATTTGAAAAATGTTCAAAATGTGTTCAAAAATCACCCTGCACCAATTTTGAGAGTGGAGATGAAAAGAGTTTAGGCACCACCTCTAATAAAACATATTTATTGTCATAAATCGTTGTGCCGGATCTTATCATAAAAGCCCCTTTGGGGCCATTCATGTATTACGTAAGCAGATTTTCAGCCATTTTTGACACCCCCCCCTTCTCAGCAAAATTCAGCAAAACGCTGACCCCCCCCCCCGTCAGCGGCTTAGAATATTTCATATCTTCAAAAAAATGTGGTTGATGATGTAAGCAACCTTCAAACCCCCTCCCACTCTTGTTATCAAAAGTCAGCAAATCCGAAACCCCTTCCCCCCGATGATGACGTAATACTTGCGTGACCCCCTATGCAGTGAGGTCACTGCGTGACTTTAACAAGGTGGGGGCTGACAGGGCTCCACCCCAGAGGACTGAGACGATCCTCTCTCTCTCATTTTTTTTTTGTCTCACAACAAATTAATAATGGATGAGCACGTTAACAATCTGACCTGGGGAACCCAGGATCCGAGCCTAGGGTCCCTACTACTAAACCGAACATACACATCGTACATATTTCTTTGCGGAATTTCTAACCAATCGGTACATGTCGAAACGTGTTGTGTGACTGTATGTTTATGCATGATGCATGGCCCTAGCATATGTATGTTGTCCGACTTTGGCTTGCTTCGTGTACTTGGTAGTGCTGCCATCTGTAGAGTCCTTACTGCAGGATGGATTCCCCCGTGCCGTGCCCGGATGAACTCGTGTTTAGTACTCGTGCTTAGTAACTCGTGTAAAGCACACGTAAATTCTGCAATTCAAGAATCCTCACTTCTAGTGGATAAAAAATTTACAAAAAAAACATCTTTTTTGCAACTTAATAAATCCTGATGAATCGGAAAATGGCATTCATGAACTACCTTCTGGTTAAAAAATTCGAATTTTATAAAGAAACGAGTGCGTGTGTGTGTGTTTTGTTTAATTGGACGTTTTCGCGTTTATAGGAAACTAGCTATAATACCCGGCGCTGTCCAGGTTTTCTTCAATGAGGCTTTTTTGGATCACGTGATATCTCTCTCTTTCTTTGAGGGACATGCAAACCGTGTTAACCAATATGGCGACTTCCTGCGCGACTCATGAAAGAAACAAATCTAGATTTAAAGAAACATAGAAATGAATATACAGTATATATTTTTTCCCCTTTTTTTTTAAGGGGCGCTAACTGTTTCGATTCCCCCCCCCCCCCATTGAACTTCAAGTTAATTATCTGCTTATTTCAGCTTCCAAAAATGTTTGGTTAAAGCTGTGGAATTTCTTCGATGTACTTTACGGGCCCATAATTAGTTTCAAAACATCCTAAACTATATGAATTTATGCAGTTGAAATATTAAAAGACAATACGGAGACATTAATTATCATGCTTGGGAAGATATAAATAAAAAGTTGAAATCAATCTTATTGCATGAATATCCAACTCTAGAGTAGGTCCGGCTAATTACTTCATTATTAATCTCCTGGGCTTCGTATATCTCTAAGCGAACTCAATATTTCAAAAATCGAGTATTCAATTCAATTTTTAAAATTATTGTTGTGGCAGGAAACCTGCCACTAAATTCCCGCATTTCTACAGTAAAATCGGCAATTTTTTACACTGATTTCTATGGGGATCATCCTTTACCTCACCCTCAAAGTGATGCTGATGATGATTCTGACGACTATTGAAAAAGTGGCAAACCATTATAAAGGCATGAATTTGTTGTAAATATACTGGCAGCGTTAAAGAAGTAACAAACCGTTGTAAAGGCATATACACGTCTGAACCGCATTGCTAAGGAACCGCGGTAAATAAAGTAAACGTTCCGAAAGTGTTTTTTGAGGTCCAAAAACCGTTGTTGCCCGACAGTTTTTTGCCCACTTCGGGCATCTGCCCAGCTCTGAAAAAATTTTAAAGTAGCCTGTCGTTTAAGTCGGGTCCCATTGGGTATATATACAAAATTTGACGACGATCGATACAAAATTGTAGATTTGTATAGAGAAACACACACAGACAGAAAATCAATTTTATATATATAGATTTAAAGAGTTAGTAACGTTCTGCCATCTGTAGGAATTCAAATGAACTCATTTTTGAATGAATATATACAAATACAAATACAACGCCACAACAGGCAAACTGCCCAACGAGGTGGCTGACTTAAGAACATCATGGATCCCCGAGCCCCTACCTACTACTGCTACACCACACATGCACCCCCCCCCCCCCCCGCGGAACCCCCCAACGAATCGGTAAATGCGGGAATGTGCGTGTACGTGTAGTGCAACCTGACGTAAAGTTTGTTTCGGTGTAATGCTTGTTATGTGTAGTGCTGTCATCTGCCCCCAGTTTTACAAACTATGAGTGAAGTGTTATGGTTGAATGATTTACCGTTGTAGGACTGTTGCTCTCTGTGGCGAGACTTTTTAACGGGGAGATCGGCTCGCATTTGCGCCTTGAAGTTGGGAACCACAGAAAACCAACTTCAGCCGACCACCACTGTGGGGTTCGAACCCGGATCCTCGCATCACGAGTCCGGCACTATAACCACTCGACCACCACAGCGGCATATAAACCTTCATATAGAATTAGACTTTTTTTTCCTTCACCTTTGATAGTGAGGATTTACAGAAATTTGTAGAGTGACAAGCGAAGACTATCTGGCTGGTTTTTTTTCTCTCTCTCAAGCATGGACCTGAGGAGCCTCGGATGCATGAGCGAGGGGGTCTCATGATTATTTGAAATCTGTCAGCACGGTTTTCAAAAGAAAGTATGTAAAATAGTAGGCTGTGAATTTCAACCGGATAGGAACAGCTGAACATCACTTGCCCAGATGTTCATGATGCTTTTAAGATGACCGCAAAGTCGATGCGCAGCCACTAGATTAGAGTCCTGTCAGCTAATGGAAAGGCATATTGACAAATCAAGATCTTAGATAACAATCTCATCACCAGAAGAAAACCACCCGTAAAAGAACTTTGACTGAAACTGAAATGATCATGATGCCAACCACAGGGTGTTCATCCGAGTTGCCGTTGGGGGACTTCATGGACTTCATGGACTTAGGACTTCATGAAGTAATAGGAATTTGTTTGAGATGGGAAAAAATTAGTTACACATGTCGCCATCAGAGGGCGTTTCACTGAATACCTGTAGTAAACATGTAAATTTATGACGTCACGCAGCAGCTGTTATAAAACCTAGAAACATTCGCGGAAATCTTGAGATCGCGCTTTCTTGGTCAAATTGTTTTACCAAAACAGCAACTGCTCTACGGAAACATCGGACTTGGAAGGGGAATCGAAAAGGACCAATGAATGTTGAAAACCGTCGGAGTATGATAACGAAATTTGTAACCACATGACCGTTGGCTATTTGTCCAGAAAAAGGAAGGAAACCCGTTTCTATAGACGCAGTTCAGGAGGTTTCGCTTCAGGTGGAAGAGGACAGAGCTTCAAATTCTCTTGGCACTAGTGTCAGGCGTGTAGCACAGGCGTTGGATAGGCCACGTTGAACTGTCCACAAGATCATGCGGAATATCCTCCGATATTATCCGTACAAACTTTCACTTGTTCAGGTGTTGCTTCCACATGATTATGACGCTCGACTCCGGTTCTCACTGCAATTTCTAGCTCGCGTTGAGGTCGATTCATAATGGCCTTGGAATATCCTCTGGACAGACGAAGCGCATTTTCACTTGGATGGTGCAGGCAATACTCACAGCTGCCGATTTGGGAACCAGAAAATCTCTGCACGCTATTTCAGAGGTTCCGTTTGTAAGAACAATATATTATTAAGAACAGTAACAAGTACGAATATTTGTGAGGAATGGTTTTTGCTGACGATTTTAGAAAAGAACGTGTCATCAGTCAGCACTTCAATAATCTATGACCACCCCGATCCCCGGACTGATATGACTGATCCACACTTAATCCATGCGATTTTTGGCTTTGAGGGCATTTGAAACATCTGGTAAGTCGTGACAATCCAAGAACTTTACCTGACCTTAAAGGCAGCATTTCACGCCACGTGCTGAACATTTTCCCGCACACACTTCGGTCAGTTGTGCAACATGACTTCTTGCGATTTCACATGGTATCTGAAAATGATGGCCATCATGTGGAACATGTTTTGTTGCAGTAACAATTGTAAAAGCGTTAACGTAAGCGTTAAAATTGTAAACGTTTGCCTAAATGTGTAATTTCTTGATAAAATGTCCTCTGGTGGCGACATGTACAACTAATGTTTCTTCCCCGTGAAACAAACTCCCATCACTTCATGAAAACCTCCACAAAATTTCACAATTTTCTGATGGCTGGTTTCGCCTGTAGGCTACTTTAAAATAGGGGTCTTTCAATTATGGATGCCCTCTATATTATATTACATGTAAACATCACTGAACTGGAACTACTGCTGTCACCTATCAAATAAAAAATACAAATGTTGTGATTCTTCGACTGAAAATAATGGCTGAATTTTGAGTAACGTGTCGCATAGAAAAATTCAATCATGTATGATATTAATAAATATTTTATACAAGCAATAATATATATTAATTAAATCGTTGATTCCTTAAAAAATTTTAACGGTTGCTGTTTTTGTACGGTAAACAAACGTTAGGAAGATGCGCAAAAAAAAAATGTCCTCTGACTTTTCGAAATTGTAATCCCAAACAATATAGACTAGAATCAATTCCAATCAACATCCCTTTCAATAACAATTTAAAAAAAATCCATGGAAGACTAGGTCCTGCGCATTTTAGTAACGTCAGTTTACCATACGCAAAAACAACAGCTTTTAAAATTTTGCAGCAAACTTGACAATTTAACTAATATTATTGTTCATAAAATATTTATTAATATCATATACAATATTGACCTTCTTCTATGTGGTACATTACTAGAAATTCAGTCATTATTTTCAATCAAATTATCACAACAATTGTATTTCTTATTTGATAGGTGACAGCAGTGGTTCCAGTACAATGATGCTTGCATGTAATATAATACATACTGCTCCTGTGTAGTCCCTTTCAATAGCTTCTAGAAGGCACATTAGTACTGATTAAATTTCATTTTTACCCGTTCCATGGTTAAGGACTAAAATAACAAAGAAAGGCATCATTTTTTCATGGTGAATAAGTTTGCAGAGTATTAATATGAGTCTGAGAATAACTGAGACCGCTTCCCGGTACACAGTTTTTGTTGAGCAGAGAAAAATCCCATATATTGTGTAAGGCAGCATGTTATTTTGTCACAAATATCGAAATTCTGTGCGCAGAGAAACAGTTCAGTGCAGGTGAAATAAAAAAGAATGTGCCTCTCTGAAAAAAAAAAGGTCCCTCGTATGCCACTGCAATTGTTTTGTTTTTTATACCACTGAACGAAATCAAGACATTTATACAGTTCAGCCGGTATTTTAAGCAGAGAAATTTTTTCTGTCCCATAAAATACCGAACGATCATAAGAACTTACATAATTCGTCACGTTGTCCTGGATCCGCGTCTGTCTGGACAACTCATTTCACACGTTCAAACTAATCTTTAACCAATTATATCTGTACCAAGCCCGACGTGTCACTCATAAGTGATATACAACCGTAACTATTGCGTACCTTAAGTAGATTTTTGCCGCTGTGGTGGTCGAGTGGTTATAGTGACGGACTCGCGATGCGAGGATCCGGGTTCGAACCCCACAGTGGTGGTCGGCTGAAGTTGGTTTTCTGTGGTTCCCAACTTCAATGCGCAAATGCGAGCCGATCTCCCCGTTAAAAAGTCTCGCCACAGAGAGCAACAGTCCTACAACGATAAATCATTCAATCATAACACTTCACTCATAGTTAGAAAAACTGGTGGCAGATGGCAGCACTACACATAACAAGCATTACAGAGAAACAAAAAAAAATTTCACGTCAGGTTTCACTACACGTACACGCACATTCCCGCATGTACCGATTCGTTGGGGGTTCCGCGGGGGGTTGGGGGTGTGGGCGGGGTGCATGTGTGGTGTAGCAGTAGTAGGTAGGGCCTCCAAAAGAAAAATGGCTCGGGGATCCATGATGTTCTTAAGTCAGCCACCTCGTTGGGCAATTTGCCTGTTGTGGCGTTGTATTTGTATTGTATTGTATAATGAAAATAGAATGTGTTGGTTGATTATTTCGATCACTCATTATCGTTTTTCCCTGTGGCAAATAGGATATCGATCGGAAATGGTGAGTTAATTCGAATAATATCATCCAACATGATTGACTAACAATTCAAGGAATAAAAACAGTCCAAAAGAAAGCATAAAAAGTCACTTCCAATAAAATTCAAAGCCAAGCGTAACTTCACCAGGAAAAAAAATCCTAATTTTCTCAATTTTAACCCGAAGATAATTGAAGAGAGGATGAAAAGAGAAAAATATAGTGAGAATTAATGTACTTATACTCTTGAGGGAAAAAGGTTTATTGTAGGAAATAATTAATATTCATCAGAACAACGGTCGGATGATAATTAAAACACTGGTTGGAAAATAATCAGAAAAAAAAACGGAAAAGTGAATTTTTGTTTAAAAAATGGTCGAATAATTCCCGGTTTTTTGAAGGTTTTTAGACAAAGGAAAATGTCTCCTGTGTTCTTCGAAATAAATTGTTAAAAGTTTACCAAAGCATGAGTAACGAGGTTCTTCCGTTGCACGCATTTTTGACCGTATGCATCAATTACCATTACATCACCATTTTTTACATTTCCTGATTAATATCCACATTTTTAATTAACAATCACGTGTTTGTTTTATAAGATAAAAATTCTGTTTCCCAAACCTTGAAAGCAAAATTACTTGAGTTACACCACTGGGAATTAACCTCTCGAATGTTTTTGACGCGATATTACGTCGGAAGTTATGAGGGAAATGCAAGGCACACATATTCCACTAATTTACTTTTGAAATCTTTTTTGGTGTTCTTTGTAGAGGCTGTCTCAAATTGTTTGCACAGTTAATATCTCTGCAAGCGGTGGCTTTAGAAACATACTTTCAATTATAAAGACTTTTCAAATGACGTACGGTTACTCAAAATAAGACGATGCTCCTGTGTGTGCTAATCTTCCATTTAGTGTAATGTAAATGGGCTCTGAGAAGTCATTTACAAAAAAAATGCAGACTTTTTAAATGCAATATTAACGGAGATATATTTGACTTTGAAGTTTGCAGCATTTATCGCCAATAATTGAGGGCATGGTTCACAAATTGTGAAATGTAAATGCCTGCATTTCAGAGCCGTAATGTTGTCACTCGGTTGCTTCAACCTCAGCTCATACGGTCACTCACCAACTCACTTGGCTCCGCTCCGGATGAAATTTTTTTTATCTCAATTATTTATGAATGAATCTCAAATCTTTTTCGTCATTTTATGAACAGAACAGTTTCCTTTATTTTGAATCATTTTTCATTCAATTACATTGATTTCATGAAATTTTATCGTACGCGCAAACTGTTTTTAATGCAGTTGATTGAAAATTTATAAAAACTCTAGTACTCTGGTAAAATTTTGTACTGGCATCTGATAGCATACGCAATCAAATATATGTTTCAGAAATTTGAAGTAAATCAGTAGATATATATAAATAATTTTTTATAAATAATATTTCTAAATAAAGTTTTTTCTATGTAAGAGACCCCTTAACATACTGTAAATATTTACCAAAAAATCTAGAAATTATGCTCATCATTTGTAATGAAATTCTTCGTGTTTACATGATTCCCATTGAAAAACAAAGCATATATAGTTATCAGTCCCACACAAGTGTTTCAAACAGTTTTAATGAACGGACTTAATGATGACATGAACGATATCGGTTCCACATATGAATAATGTCAATTATATCCTCTATAATGAATGAAATTTCTTTCGAAAAAAGGAATACAATATTTGTATATTGGACTGACATAAAAAATGGATGAATGTGGTAAAATTCCCTTGATGTAGCACAATCGAGTTCGATAGTGTACATTAAAATGCTTCACTTTTCAAATGAAATGTTTCATTCTTTTAAAAACAGAGACCGTGACTAGAATGATGACGTCATTCGGACGACTGTAAAAGCCATTTTGGGCTATTCTTAGGCGCGAGACGTTTGCATCGTGACAATTACTCACGAGTCATAGATGCAAATTACCGAATGGCCCGGATGCAAGACTCCCTTTGTGACATCAAACTGTGGAAAACTGGTGTCTGTGGAGAAAACCAGCCTGAGTCCACGGACGTCAAAGAAACCATCGTCTTTCAGATGAGGCACAGAGTCCATCTTGGCGGGACTCTTACCGAAATTGGACACGAGTAGCGCTTGTTTTTGGTTGTAGCGGAGTTTTTCTACGACCAGCACGTCGGTTGCGGGATCTCTGGACCAGCTGTATTTCGACTGGGCATATTTTTTGCTGCTTTGGATTAAGCCCAGGACTCGGCCTGGCAACTTTGACCCGGCCTGGGTCACCTCGTGTAAAATGGACTTTTTCAAATAGAACAGACGGCCTAAGTCGACGATTCCCTTGGTTCTCTGTCCGAAGTCAGCTCTCGAAAAGTCCGGGTGGACGGGCAGCCACGGCTTCACGTTGCCGTGAGTAAAGTTCCCATTTGCCGATGCCGACCATTGCATTAGAGTGAGTTGTCCACCTTTGTACACCTGTGAGATTGGGAAAAACATGAGAATAAGTGAGGGAAGTCCAATTGAACACATTTTGATATACTCGATATATCATGTCAATGCCAGAGTACAACGCATCATGACATTTCATCACATCATGATACATCGATTGTCGATGTATTGTGAGGTATTTCGTCATGCCAGAATACAACGCATCTGGTTTCACGAAATAGCTCAAAAATTCCGATGTACAACATATCGTGATTTGCGAGATACACCTCTTCAATGCTGAAAAACAACGCATCAGGTTCCGCGAGATATCTGAGCATCACACTGCATATCATTATTTGCGAGATATTCCGTCACTGACGAAAAAACAGCAGGATCTGTGAAATAGCTCACAGATTCTGATGTACAACAGATTTGCGAGCATTTTTCTTGTAGATAAAAGGGCTTTTAACCAAGAACTCCCCTTCCCCCATATTAAAATGAATGAGTGATGGCAAATCAGTATCCCACATATGGTGCAAGTATAATTCACTTGATGGTCCATAACTAGGATTTTTGTCACCCGGGGCAAACATAATTTTTCCGCCCACACAACTTTAAAATTCGATAATTTTGTAATATGGTGTTCTTTGTTCCCACCTAAAACTGACGCCCCCTAAATTTTGACTCCCGGGACAGTTGTCCCCTGCCCTCCCCCTAGTTACGGCCCTGGTACAACTAAAGAGCAGCCATTCTTATATATAATATAATATTTCCATTGTATAATATTGCCAAAACATCAACTAAATAAAAGAACTTCTATTGACAAAATTGTTTCTTGCACAATTGGTGGATGTGTTTCCGACAAGCGCATGATCATTTACACAATTTTATTCTTTCTCAGATTTAATGAGTTTTGGTAAAAAAAACAAGGAAACAAAATTTTAATCCGAAAAGTAAGGACGAAAGTCCAACGATAATTATACATCTATTATTATTTTGAATCAGTAATTTTAATTCACAGAACTCAAAGCTTTATACAAAAAATAATTGCTCTGTTTTTTTTTATAATCAGGGAAACCCTTGTGCCACATTGTAATGCACTGAAAATACTTGTTGCGGTTTGGCTAAGTGCTCTAAGTTCAATTCCCTATATTTTTCTGCTATTTTTTCCATGCGAAAATCTAGCAAATAGAGCAGCTTTCTTTCCGCATTCTATCTAGGGATCAAGTTCAAGTCTACATACGGGGTGATTATAAAAAAACTATCCCGACATATGGGCCCCTAACTATCATACCATTCACAGAAACTGAATGAAATTTTGGCATAAGGTATTTTGATGTATGCGCTCAAGAATGATATGGAAAACAACAGTGTCACTCTAACAGTTACGGTTACAGTGAGAAAATTTCGAAAATATCAAATGGCAACACCAAGTTTTTTGTATTGGAATGTGATCTCCGTTGTGAAAAACCCTAAATAGCGTTCGAACGGCAACTGTAGCATGAAAATCACCGGCGGTAGATAGGCTAAAAGTGAGGACAACCAATAAGGACAGAGAAGCAGCATAAAATAAAGCATTTTATTGTGTTTCACAAATTTTCCAAATGACCTTGTGGAGGACTAATCAGGCTGGGAAACGGTGTGACGAATGAAACATTAATGCTCTGGTGCACGGCAAAGTCCTTTTTACTTTTTCCTTGCCTAACTCCGGGGATTTTCGTGCTACAGGTGCCATTCCAACGCTATTTAGTGTTTTTCAGTATGGAGATCGCATTCCAATACAAAAAACTTGGTGTTGCCATTTGATATTTTCGAAATTTTTTCCCTGTAACCGTAACTGTTAGAGTGACACTGTTGTTTTCCATAGCATTCTTGAGCGCATACATCAAAATACCTTATGCCAAAATTTCATTCAGTTTCTGTGAATGGTATGATAGTTAGGGGCCCATATGTCGGGATAGTTTTTTTATAATCACTTCGTATAACAAATACGTATAACTCATCAAGACATGATGAGTTTCCCTCTGATACTCAGAGAGGATGGATTTACGCGAATTCAGTTATACCGAAAATTGTGACTGCTCCTGCCTGAACGACTGCAGCTGCACAACTATGCAACGCAATATATTCAAGTACCGCTAGTGATCTATAATTATGTGTTCAGATGGCAAAATGCAATAAGTCACTTTTCCCAAAAAAATAGGTGTTCGCCTTCCGGAGTCCCGTTCATTAAAATTTTGGAAGGTGGCAGAATTTTGTCTTTCTCTCTCAGTTCATGAGGAAACAACGGAGGCAAATTGTAGTAAGTCAAAGAGCCACAGTATCGCATATTGACAAAATATTATTTAAAAATTGCCATTGCACAATTTCAAAAAAAAGTGACTCATAGCATTTTGTCATCTGTGTGAACACAGAATTATCAATCACTAAATAATAAAAACTTTCCGTATAACAAAAACACACACAATTTTTGAAAAATGAAAGCGTAATGTCGAGAGCAAAGCAACTGCGTCACTGCAAGTAGTCAACTGAATGGTTCTGAAGTTTCCTGGCACTTTCGCAAGATAGCAGCTCTGTGCATGCAAATTAAAGAGGTGGGCCGAATGGCAGGGGATGGATTTCGGGGATCTTTCCCTTGTATGATTCTCGAGTATTCGTTAATCCCCATCTGAATTTCGTTTCTAAGAAACGCCTATCGTGAAATCCCTAATGGTGGGTGGGTGGGGGGGGGGAATCTTACAGAGTGGGCATCGGAAGTAAATACCCAAATACCCGAGGATAGGAAATATCCATGAAATTGCATTTTGTGCAGCAAAACAAAAATATAAATTGGATTTTCTTTCATTTTGTAAGGAGAGCCTATTCCCAGGAGCGCCAACAATATCTTCTGTCGCATCACTTTTCTCATTTTGTTGGCGATTCGTGAAAATCTCAGTTTCCCGGAAATCGTAAAAGAAGCGGAAGCCTTGACACCTGCTGTCACACACAAACCAAGTGGGCAATCGATTTCTTTCTTTTTTTTTTCATCTCATCTCTGTGTATGTGTGTGTGTTCGTATCCACCTCCGCAATCTTTTTGTAACTTAGTTGACGATTTTTCCGACTTTAAAGCTTCCGTTGTTATAAAACGGTGATTTTATTTGAGGAAAATGGTGTACGAGCTCCCTGAAGCGCTTTAGAAATATTTGGAGCAAGTAATAACGGTATATAGTTTTCCTCGTAGAATAAATTCAAGCTCGAGAATGCGATAAGAGGTAAGAGGGATTTACAAGATCAATGGTGAAGTGTCCATTTACGGCAACTGCACAAAAATCCTTGTATTATCAAACAAAATGTTTTAGAGGTATCAGTATAGTATTTATTTTATGTAGTATTTTTTTTCACCAAAAGTGGGAGTCTTGACCGGAGTGGACCCCATGCATCCCAAAGGCGAATGTTCCTGAATATTTTCTGCTCGGTGTTCCCAGTAACTTCGCATGCGGCGCCCGAGTGGCGTGGTGGCAAGGTGCTCGTCTACCACCATGAAGGTTGCTATCACGGTCCCGGGTTCAAACCCGAAGGAGGATATAGATAAGATATTTTCCCTAACGAGCTTGAGGTGACTAACGATTGACAGCGCCTTTATTTCCAATCCATTTCATCAACGGCAGTAAATTGCAATAGAGCGATATGACCAGAGTTGGTTTTTGGTAAAATAGTAACTTTTCACCTGTGGTAGTTTGAATTGAGAGATGTGCGGGCTACACACACACACTTGGATGACGTGACACACCTAAGGAAAATAGCGGCGCCTTATCTTTTTTAAATCTGCTTTTTGCTGACTATCGACTCGAAGCCAGGGCCGTCTTAAGAGCATCACATGGGACTCCGGCCAAGTGATTTTTCTGAGGCCCTACGAGGCAGATTCTTGAAAACTTCAACCAGATCTCATTTTTGGGAGGCCCCTTCTTCGCTTGAGGCCCCCGTGCCGTGCCCGGGTAGGCTCATGCCTTAAGACGGCACTGCTCGAAACTCTTACCATGGATGTATTGCCAGTGTTTGCAACGTTTTTTGCAAGACATTTTTGATAAAAATTCGGCACTTATTTCGCTCTCGAAGTTGAGGAGCTGCAGGAAAAATTTCTTTCACTCGTTCACCAGGTAGCTGAAATCGAACACCTTCTAGGTACTCTCAATGACGATGATGCTGTAGAAAGCGAAATTACAATGCGGTTTCGGTAGCCGGCGGAAACCTGCCATAACACCGGGGGACAAAAAACAAGTACCTAGATTCAAGTAAAGGGACAATGGTGGCAATTACGTAGAAAAATAACTCATGAATCAGTCGATAATTTGTAGTTCCGTCAAACGAAAAAGTTTTGAATAAACAGCAGCCGCTTTATCTTTACCTTCCGAACATCTCTCGTATTTTTCGGGACATATTACGTTTATTACGTCTGGCCAAACTCTAGAACAATCCATGTTTTTTCTTTCAATTTCTGTAGGTAAAATCATTTAAGCAAAATGGATTACGACACGCTTGAATCTCCAAACTGCAAGGAAACGAGTTCGGTATTCGAGAGGAAGAGCTAAAATAAATGGTATCGATCCCAAGGAGCAAAGTTGCATCGAGTTAAGGACCACGAAGGTAGAAGAAAGAAGGTGAGAGAGAGAGAGAGAAGGCAACACACACTCGCAACCCTATATCTGTGTGTCTTCTGTTTCGCACTTTATCTCCCTCTGCAACCATTAGTTTACATCTTCTCAACCACGCCCAACAAAATGATTCCGGGAGCAAGCAAAGAAAAGAACAACAACAACAAAATACAACCATTACGTGCCCCCCTCTTTCCCCTAAAAGTACTCATTTTTATGCGAGAAACCGTGATTCATTCGACTCTTAAGCGAACCGATTTCGGGTCTTGGGTTACGGGCAATGTATAATAAGAAAGCTTATCAGTCGATGATAAAATCCATTGGATGTATGAAATGAAACGTGTGTTTTTTGACATGATGACCCATGTGTCCATCGGACCCATGACCCCGAGGGCCAAGTGGGTCCCGTTATTTCACCTGATGTGGCCCGCGACATCAATCTTAATTTTGTGAAAATGAACTAAGTGGCGCATTTATAGATCACTTCAGTGACCCGCGCCATATATACAAATCCCTTGAGTGACCCGTGGCATAATTCCAAGGCACTTAAACGGCCCGCGGCAAATTAACGGTTCACTTAAATGAAAACTAGGTGGTTTCACCTAATTCAAGTGATAGGAACGACAACGCTCGTTAGCGATGATAAAGACCATGGCCCCCCACATCCTGGAGCAGGGCCTATAGGCTGGAACCTTTGGCGGGCCCCCTTCTATAGTTAATTTACAGCGTGAGAGAACAAAAAATTATGTCAATAGTCTCGGGCACTAGGGCTAGAGCCCTATCGCTTCTCTGCCTTTTGGCTAAGATCAAAGTGTAGGGCTAGAGCCCTGTCAGCCCCGCTCTCGTGGGGGGCCATGATAATGACCCCACGTTGTAGCGACCATTCCATTGCAACTACCAGTAGGATAAATCCCAAACGTTTTCATATAACGACTAAAACCTACATGGTTTTTCCTTTATATATAACGACCCTCCGATATAACGCTCGTTTTCGACGGAACGGTGGGGGGGGGGGGTCGTTAAAACTAGCGTTGACTTTATATTCGTTAATGAGATTTCCAGCGGTATTAGTATCCAAAAAGTTTGTTTCCCTGAAATGTTCGTTTTGCTTTTATAACGTCCTATTTTAAAAGAAAGATTAGATTTTTCTCTCGACTGTTATGTGAAAGCAAATTCATCTTCACTTACTTTACTCGAAGATGTTTCGTAGGAATCCTTAAGACCGATCTCATCTCCGTAGAAAATAGACATAGTCCCGGGAAGAAGCGTCAGGACGAAAATCCCATTCACGGTAAACTTTTCGCCGATCCTAGAAGCCAGGCGAGTCGTTTCAACGCTTCCAAAGTGCCACCAGATACAGGGTGGCTTGGAAAACTCTCCGACCCAAGTCCTGATCTCCGTCACCTTGTCCGACATCTTCTCGAAGTCACCGACAGAGAAATCTACTCCGACATCGACAGCGTCGAAGAAAGACGCAATCGAATCAGATGGTCTGTACATATCTTGGAGTTTCTGCAGGCTCTGCGACGAAATGACCAATATCCGCCTGGTTGTGTTGTCACCGAATTCGTCTAGAGCTTCCCTCCATGTTGAGAGTATGCCGAACATGTCACCGTCTGTTCCCAGTTTCATCTCTTCCAGGTGCTTCATATAAAACCCGTCGACACCTAGCGACAGCCAGAAGCGTAGGACTTGGAGCATTTCGTCTTGGACGTAAATGTTGGACCAGTTGAGGTAGATATGGCTGCCGAAAGTACGGTGAGGGTTTGCGCGATCCCTCAGCCTGGTCCTGAGGCTCGACTTCTCCATTGGAGGCTCAACCTGAAACAAACAAAAAGTTACATCGTCAATCATACAACAAAAAATGAACACTTTCAATACGATTCCATATTCAAAAAGAAACATTATTTCTTTCCAAAGGATTTTAACCTCTCCACAGTGTTTTTTTCCCGCTCCTTCTTTAAATGAAATGTATTTCCCCCGCCCCCCGCCCAATGGATCCACCAAAAGGGGAAACCTGGGATTTTTTTGAGAATATGGGGAAAAATAGTTTATTCTAGCTGGAGATTACTTTTTATATGCTGCACGCATGGCCCGCACAAAGGGGGGGGGGGCTTACAGGGCTCTATCCCTGGAGCCCGGGACATTTCTCATCACACTATAAATTAATTACAGAAAGGCCCGTCAAAAGTCTGACCGTTATTTGCATATGGAAGTGTATATATATGTTTTTGAAATGAATATATACTAAAAAGTAGGAAATATACATTGGTATATATTTTTTTTCTTTAATGTATATATTTTCTCGATTTTGGTACATATTTTGGAATTTTTGACTTTTCGGGACTTTTTAATGCATATTTTGGTTTTTTATACGTATTTTGGCCATTTTTATGCACATTTTGAATTTTTTGATGCATATTTTGGCATTCTTAAGCGCATATTTTGGCATTCTTAAGTGCATATTTTGACATTTTTAAGTGCATATTTTCATATTTTTAAGTGAATATTTTGACATTTTTAAGTGCATATTTTGAAATTTTTAAGTGAATATTTTGACATTTTTGAGTGCATATTTTGACATTTTTAAGTGCATATTTTGACATTTTTAAGTGCATATTTTGACATTTTTAAGTGCATATTTTGACATTTTTAAGTGCATATTTTGACATTTTTAAGTGCATATTTGCTTATTTTTAAAGCATATTTTGGCACTTTTTTAGTGTATATAATCCGTGCTCTAGTCATCACATCGTGTAGCGATTTTCGGCAAAGGAACAAGTATTTGATATCTCTCATTTGTTTCTCGTTTAAAAAAAAACGAGGTGTGTTTTCAAACGAGAGATTTTCAATCTTCATACATTAGACTCTGTTTATATAACTTCGTAGGTAAAACTGTTCGTAGGTAAAACTTCGTAGGTAACTGTTGTGTCGGAGATGCATGGTTGCTCTCTCGAGTACCCCTGTTGTTTTTTGTCATGTGTCCGATAATATGCCAGAAGAACTTCGTCAGAAATAAGAATTTTTTTCATGAAGCTCAATCCAAACACCATGGGTCTGATCTTTCGACTCCCATGAATTTAGTCTCTCTCCATTTGAACTGACCTTTAGATTCTGGCATTATGCATCCACGTGGAATGAAACTTCGAATAAAAAATACAAAATTTGAAAATAATCCTCAAGTATAATATCTCGTCGGAAAAAAAAAAACTATCGGGTATAATATAAATGGACAAATAACTATACATTGTAATGTCGAGCTGAACTCTATACAGCGTGCGTGTAATTAAACTGATGGTCAGAACTATAAGGGGTGATAGAACTCGCCAAAACAGACAACTTTCACGATACAATATGGGGTCGGAAAGCAAGCGCAGAGCAGATAGGGCGCTTTCTCTGAAGTGGATGAAACCTCGTCTTTCGCAGAACCCGTCATTCAGCTGCTATCCGTTCGCCGATGTGACGCCTGTATTGCAGCTGGTGGTCGCTACGTCTGAGCGTTTGTTGTAAAAGTTTCGATATAATAAAGATTCTTTGTTCTTAATTATTCGTCTCTTTACTGTGTTCTTCATTTTCACCACCAGGTGCCAGGTGCCAGGTGCGGATTTAATTCTGACCCCAAATTGCATGGTGAAAGTTGTTTGTTTTTGCGAACTCTATCACCTCTTACAGTTCTGACCATCAGTTAAGTTACACCCTGTATAATGCCGAATTTTGTCGTAAACTAGACGCAATTCAGCCGTAAACTAGTATCCGATCCATCAATCCAAGCCCGCTCAATATTTGCCCTCATCTCGATAATATCGATAGAAATATTGGGTTTGAGCCCCCGCCCCACACTACTTTTGTGTCCTCCCAATATTTTCAATAATTTCAGGCCTTTCCATATCGTACTTGATATTATTACTACATAATTGGATAATGCAAACACACTAGTAAGATTTAAATCCTCTCTCTGCGAAAGTATTCTAATGTACACAAGCAAAAACAAACATAGGAAAAAAAGGAAAAAAATTTCGAGATAAAAATGTATTTTTCCCTACTAACAAAACAAAAATTGTCGAAGTTCCTTCTTATCTGAAATCGGCGCGTACACTTGGCAAGTGAAAGAATGCTGTTTTGCATTTTTGTTCATAGAACTTCCGACGCAATATTACGTCAGAAACGTTGAACGAGTTAAGATGTGTTTCTTCATAATTTACCAATGTTTAACGTTGAATCACATTTAAAAAGCATTTGCATTACCACATGATGAATATGTGGACTATGAGCAATAACTATATGCTTGAAAACTGAAAACGAAATAACAAACACATGTTTTATACAAATAAAAATACAAATGCAAAGGCAAAAACTGGCAAGCTGCCCAACGAGATGGATGAAAAAAACCCGAAATAACCATAAAAATATGGAAATGCAATAAAAATTCGAATATTTAGCAACCCAAAATAAAAGCAATTTTTATGAATAAATTGGGAGTGCAGTCAAGTCACAATGGAGGCAGTTTGTTTATTTTCGTGCTCCGTTAAAAATTTTGTTTTAAAACGTGAATATTAGGTTATGGCAGGCCGTAAATGCGTAATTATTGCCTATTAAGTGTAGGAGTGGGGGTTCACATATGTGGAGTTGTGTGGTGGTGTGATGTAGGAAAAAAATTTGGATATTGTTAATGCCACACGTGCTATATCGGTGCAGTCGCGATCAACGGGCGACGGTTACCATCTTCCGCTATCAATGACTGGAAATTTTCAGTGACAATCGGTGTAAATTTTTCATTTGATTTGTCGGCGGGAATGTCAGCTTCAAAACGGTATGAAGATCATTCAAACATTCCAAGTAGTTCGAAGTGGATGGTATGATTACAAACTCCGGATATAAACTTCAATGGTTTTCAAGCGGTGAAGGTGAACTACATTTGAGGACAGTTTGGACATGATAGGGGTGAGTGATTTTCGAAACTTGATAGCAGAGATCATTAACCAGAACATTTGCTATAATTGAACCTGTTAATCGTTGCCATAACTCTTATAATTGGGGAGATATGATTTTGTAAAAAGAATCCAATGTTGTGTGTATGACTCGCCATTTTCGAACCAGGTGACAAGTTTTATTATACATGTAAATGGTTTTTGGACTTTCCACTGCATTTTGTCATGTTTGGTGTTTGACGTCCGGAATTGTTTCTTTAACTGATTTTCTTTTGCCATGGTAAAAGTTTTTTGACGAACATTATACTATTAATATTTTGTGAACGAATTTCATTTGGTGACCATTCAACCGGGTCACACATGTTTCTCATGCATTGGTGTTCATAATTCGTAGTGGTGTTAATAGTTTTGTGCTGAATTTTCATTTCTGAACATTTTACTATAATTTTTTGTGAACGATTTTCATTTGGCGACCATTCAGTCGAGTCGCATACATGTTTCTCATGTGTGGTTATTCGTTATAATTGGTAATGGTGTTAATAGTTTTGGACTGAACTTTCATTTTTGAACATTTTACTATAATTTCTGTGAACGGATTGATTTTGTGACCATTCAGTCAGGTCACGCATACGTGTCTCATGTGTTAATATTCTTTATAATTGGTATTATAAGTTTATTATTATGTTTATTATATTTATATGTTTCTCATGGTGTTAATAGTTTTGTACTGAATTTTCATTTTTGAACATTTTACTTTAATTTTTGTGAACGGATTTGATTTGGTGACCATTCAGTCAGGTCACGCATACGTTTCTCATGTGCTAATATTCTTCATAATTGGTAGTGCCGTTAATAGTTTTGTACTGACTATGGATAAGTCAAATAAGACACCTGTAGGGATCCCAGCTTTTGATTCAAACATGGACAAAAAAGATACCCTTGTGGGAACTTCAAATCAACCAGACTGTACAGATCACCCATTCCATAAGGACATGAACACGTCAAATCCAATACTAGATCTTGAGAGAAGCGAGCACAATGAACGGGATAAAAAGAAAAAAGACCAGAGAGATCATCCAATCAACAAGAAAGCCTCCAAAATTCACCAAGTCTTTAAAAATTTGGCCAGGTCTTTCAATGAAACCTTCAATATTAGCTCCCGTTTAGTAACATCGGAAAAATCAGATGTCTCCATCTCGTCGTCAAACTCATCGATTGGCTCCCTCTCATCTTCGTCGTCAACGTCAGACGTGGTCTACAAACTGAATTCCTGCAACTCACAAACATCAATTTCGAATAAAGCAGAGCTGATAAAACGGAAACATAAAATGGGTATTTTCAACATACAGAAAACATCTTCATTTGCGCATAATGAACAACTAGAAAAGCAAGACTCGCTCAAGTTCAGCATAGAAGATTCAGAATGTCAGAGGAGAGTCTTTCGAGCAACTGATGCCTCTAATGAACCGATTACATTTACAAGTCAAGTAGCAGTGAAAATCCCATTGACAGAAAAGACACAAAACATAGATCTTGAAACAACGGAAACGAAAACTGAACCCTCAATGGTATTGAATAATAACACTCTACATGATCTACAGACTTCCTCTGTAGAAGAAATGGCGAGTAATTCCGGGGAACAGGAACAGGGCAGTGAATCAAAGACACTCCTCTCTACTGATGATCTCAATTACAATGATTCGCAAAGTCAGTTGGGTGTTTCAAACACACCACCTTCTTGTCGGCGCAAACAGCTTGGTAAACTAAATACTGACATATCTTGTGACCCTGAATCTCACTCGAAAGGAACTTCTCTCTCACTAAATACATCGACGGTCCAACAACTCAATCACTTTCCTTCGAAAATAATGGACTCATCAGTTGAATCATGGGATGAAGGCAGTTATATGGATTCTCTACCAGAGGGAATTGATTACACCGGGAACGACAAGGAACTTCAGACAATGCTTGACTTTTTAGACTTCAAGAAAGAGAAACTTGATAAAAGCCACTTTCTCTTACAAGAGAAGTCAGCAGAAATACAGAACCTCACTTCACATAAAAATTCCAAAAGTTATAAGAGTGGAAAAAAAAAGAAAAGTTCAGGTAAACAAAACGTCAAGTCTCAAGTTAAGAAAAAGAGTGAGGAGAACAATGCTGCCAATATGAACATTTCCCAAGAAACAGAAAGTTTAAAAACCTCCAAGGGAAAAAAAGAGAACCTTGAGATAAGGGTGAAAAAACAAACTCAATATGAAGACAAACTTTGCTCTCAGATCAAGAATACCAAAAAAACTTCTCGTCGGTTAGAAACACCCAACTCCGCTGAAAAACCTGTCAGACGAAGTTCATCAAGACTTAAGGAAAAAGACAAGAACCTTGCCATATCTAGGGGTCAAGGAGATTCTGAGGATCTCCTCAAGCCCATTTTGATAACAGAAATGCAATCCAGTGATAATTTGAGTAAAAATAATTCTGTAACCTTACCTTCTCAACAAGCATCATCTGAAGTCATATCCAAACTCAACGGTCAACAAGTATATGCACAAAAAACGATGGGTGTCACTACTTCAATCTCAAGTGATTTTTCAGCACATAAGACACTCCAACCAAATGTACACGTACTCCTGGAGGAGCTTCGGGAAATTTTGAACTCCTATACAAGTGATAAAGCCAGAGGAAATGTAGGGTTCTGCATTCCCGCTAAACAACGCAAAAGAAGCAATAAAATAATTGATGCAATCAATATCTGGGCAGACAACATCCTCAAATCTACTAGGGACAACTTCTGCCAAACAGAAATATCTTCTCCTCAGGAACAAACGCTCACTTCGACTACACCACATTTTTTTACTCAGTCTCACCAAGACCGTCTCTCAGCTCAACCACAGATCGAGAAACTTCTCCAACAGCAGATTAGCAATATGGGTGAGATGCGCAACAGAGCACCACAACAACCTCCAAAACCACAAAGAGATGTCGCCAAAGCAACTCACAGAGAGGCTGGAGTCAACACCAACATTCCAGAAGTATCGCATGATCTGCCACAATCAGAGAAAGTTACATTATCTCCATCTGCAACCACATCAATTAACACTGCAACTAGTATTAAAGCTGTCAACACCTACATCTCTGGAGTTGGAACTCGGGCAAGACTTGAACAGTGGTTAAGCAATAATTACAACCTCCCTGCAGCGTCACTGGAAAAAACCAACTCTATGATAGATTCTATTGTGGAATGGATTGAGGAGACTATAAAACAAGAACTCAGTGGTTTGACACAAACAGACTCCCCATCACCACAAGGGCAATGCCTTGAAAAACAACATGGAACTGCGAGAAAATCGGCAGAGAAGAATTTGCCCATTGTGGCTAATTCTGAAAAAATCACACAGATATCAATTCCCATACCTTCCCCTCCTCAACAAAAGGACTCTGTAATATCAAATCACGTAGCTGAATTGAATGACAGTTCATCTTCATATGTCATACTTGACGAGATCTCTTCCAATACGGAAAATCCTTACCAAGAAGTCAGCTACAGGAAGAAGCAGAGGAAAAACAAGAATCGGCAGATCTATTCAGTGCTGTTATACAAGAACAGATTGGCTCAACCACATCAAAGTAACAGTAACAACCAAATTATTATCAAAAAATTTGAGAAAAAAATTCACAACATCAGACATATTAGAAATGGTACGGCAGTTGATTGTTACACTAAAGAAGACTGTAAAAACATCCAAAGATTTATACTCAACAACCGAAGCCTCCGGCAGTACATATATGTTGTGTGCCCAGGGACCGATGGTTTTAAACAGCACCGACCTCAACCGCAAACATATGCAGGGGTTAAAACTTCAAATAACAAGAACTTTGGACGTACTTTCAATAATAAAACAACAGCAATGTATCAGAAAAATCCAAACCTCTTGGGTGATATTGTCTATGAGTCCGAGGAACAGAATTATAAGAGAGAGGCCTCTTCGGCATTCAGATTTGGATCCGGCTTGGTTTTCTACAATCGTTGTCATCTTAAGAATCATAGTGAAATTCGAAGCAGTCGTACTACATATGCAGGAATCTCTTGTGCTAACCAGAGAAATCTAACCTCAAGAGCTTGTAATACCGTGCATAAGTATGCCGATATCAATGAATCTAAACTGACATTAAACGCTATTGACCAAAAGGACATCAAGCAAGTTATGAATGACTTAGAAGAACAGTTAAAATACAGCAATCTACAGGAGCTCATTGCTAGTGCTAGAATAGATGAACATAGAGGTCAAATCACTTTGATATGTACAGACTCGTCGGCTGCAAAGGTGATAAGTTCGGCAGTCGCGAACAATTTCAAGTTGAAGTTGTTCGGCAGTCGCGAACAATTTCAAGTTGAAGTTACACTTGAGAAATTGATAACAAGATAACACATCGTTTTCCTACACATATAAGTCAGGTAGCTTATTATATATATAACTATTTTAATATTACATTTGATATACAATGCCTCAAGATAACATCAAGGACGCAATAGCCAACTCCCGGATAACAGGTCAAAATAGCAGACGGGAAAAACACCCAAGATTATGTCGACAAGAGCAAATTCAATGCTCTTCAATGACACCATCTCCAATGGGCAATCTCAAAATACTACAAATAAATGTAGATCGAACTAGAGCGGCAATAAACTTGCTTGTAGATACAGCAATCAAGGATAAGATTGACATAATTGCCTTGCAGGAGCCAGGAATATCAGGGAAGCCACTGCGCGGATTTCCGAAAAGATGGAAAAGATGGATGTCCAGAAATGGGAAAGCGGCAATCCTGGTGCTCAATCCAGACATTAACCCTATGACATATCATACGAGCAACAACATCACATCGATTAGAATCTCACAGCCTCAACATGATCTAATATTAGCTAGTGCGTACTCTTCACCAAAAGATTGTGTTGAGAATGTTCTTAAAGAAATGGACCAACTATTGAAACTGTCCACACAAGCGAACTTATTGTTGTGCGGCGACCTCAATAGTCATCACCCGCTCTGGGGAGACCATAGAACAGATACTAGAGGAAATAAGCTCATTGATTATTCTAATAGGAACAATTTATATTTTCTCGACCATAGTAATTCTCCTCCCACCTTCGAGACGGATTATGGGAAAGGATGGCCGGATGTGACTATTACGAACTCGCATGCAACACTACTGAATACATCTTGGAAAGTGGACGAGAAAGTGACTCTCAGCGGACATAAATACATTTATATACAAACGAATGTGACTATTTTCCAAAAGCCACAGAGACGATATAAAATAACAGCGAGGAAGCTAAAGGTTTTCATCTTGAAAACAAAAAGCGTAATTGAAACAATACAATACAATTTGAGGAAATGTCAAGACAACAAAACCCTCCAACAAATATGCCAGGAACTAATGACCTATATTACTAACATGTGTGAGCAGACATTTCCAAAAGTGAAACCTTCACCAATTCAAAACCTCGCATGGTGGAATGATGAACTAACGTTAGAAAGGAAACGTCTGCGAGCACTAAAGAGGAGGTGTGAAAGAGAAAATGACACAGACACTCAAATAAGGTTAAAGCAATTATATCGAAAAGAAATTGCATTATACAAAAAGAAAATCAACAGGGCAAAAAAAGAAGGCTGGATGAGATTTTGTGAAAAAGCGACGGCCTTTTGGGAAAGCATACAAGACCGTCACAAATACAAACTCATTTCTTCCCCAAACATTCCTCGTAAATCCTGATCATCCAACAACATCTTTGCAAGCTGCCCAAAACATTTTAGAAGAAATTTTCCCCAAAAATAATGGGGAAAATGAAAATACTGTAATGCAGTCAAGAAATAAGCAGAATACTGATACCAGAAACGATCCACCTTTCTCAATTCAAGAAATTAATAGAATAATTGATAAACTAAATGTGAAAAAAGCTCCCGGTCCTGATGGAATAACAAACGCATTGATTAAAAGTATACATGCTTTCCACAAGTTCTTTTTCCTGACTCTCTTCAATAAATGCCTCAGCTTCAATATTTTCCCTACAGCATTCAAGAAAGGGCAACTGATACTTTTTCTAAAACCAGGAAAAGATCCGAACAATATCAATTCATACCGTCCAATAATTCTTCTAAACACAATCGGCAAAATTCTCGAAAAATTGCTGACACAAAGAATCAACTACTACATCGAGAAAACGAAGTGGATCAGCGATAAACAACATGGATTCAGAAAAGGGTTCTCGACGGAGACAGCACTATCAAAGATTCATGACAGCATACAAACATTTAAGAGCCAAAAACAAGATGTTGCCCTAATATCAATAGATATTAAGGGAGCTTTCAATAACATTTCACATAAAACAATAGTAAAGCAACTTCTCAACATCTCAATGCCGGACAATGTGAGAAGAACAATGATTGATGCAATCAGAGAAAGACAGATATCCCTTCTTACGGATGAAGGTGAGGCCACTATAATTCAAACAAAAGGGTGCCCTCAAGGTTCCTGTAGTGGGCCTATGATGTGGAACCTTGTCATAAATGATTTACTTACGAAAAACTGGCCAGAAAATATAAAGATTCAAGTGTATGCGGATGATATTGCTATGGTAATTGGTGATTCAACAATCCGCAAGGTCACCGAGCACGCAAAAACAGCAATGGTATTATTGGATACATGGCTCACAAAAAATAATTTAGAGATCGAATTCTCCAAATCCAATTACTTATGGATTTCTCACAAAAAGGGAAGACCAACCATTAGACTGCGAAACAATCCAATAAGACACAATATGAACATCAAATATTTAGGAATAATGTTTGATAGAAACCTGACATGGTTCAAACATGTGAATTATCTGATCACGAAAACACAGAAATGTTTACAAAATTTTAAAAGAATGGCTGGTCCTGCATGGGGCATTAATACGAAAATTAGAAATACGCTTTATAAAGTGGTCGCCATCCGCATTATAGCATATGGTGTTATCGCATGGTTCGGTGATCCCAAACAACAACTAAGAACAAAAGTAGACTCTCTTCAAAGAAAATTTCTGCTATTCATCACTGGAGCCTATTCCACAACACCAAACAGTGCGTTACAAGTATTAACTAACAATCCTCCTCTACATATACTTTTGGAAAACGAAGTACAGAAAGCAAATTTAAGGCTAAAGCGCGAGATTAATATAAACAATGTAACATATCTTCCTACAGATGTAGAGCATAAACATCCACCATGGACGTATCACCCGGTGAAAGATATTTTGCCAACACAGGTCTTGACCATAGATGTAGAAGAATCAACAAATCGAATTATTTTCACAGACGGTTCAAAGACCGTGGATGGCGTAGGGGCCGCCTACATCAGTATATACATGGGTGAAGTAACAGACAAATGGAACTGCCGATTGCTAAATAACAACACTGTATTTCAAGCAGAGTTATACGCAATCTGGATGGCGGTCAGTTATGCAAAAAATTGTGCAGAAAAATCAACTATAAAGACAGACAGCATGTCATGTATACAGGCAATACGAGACGTAGAATCCCCTTATAGCCTAGTGCATGACATTAGAAAAACACTGATGGACCACAGGAAGATTGCAATACGATGGGTGAAAGCTCATGTTGGCATTGAGGGGAATGAAATGGCGGATAAATTCGCAAAAGAGGCTACAAAACACCAACATGAAAACCATCTAATGAAATTACCGGCATCCTACATTAAAGATCTGCTCTTGCAAGAAGCGTCAGAGAAATGGCAACACCATTGGCAAATATGCACAACTGGAAGAAAAGTCTTCGACCAAAAGTGGGTAAAATGAAAGAAGTCATGCCAAGAGAAATAGTAATGTTCCTCACAGAACACGGTCCATTCGGTGAATACATGCAAAGGTTCAAAATCAGCCGGACCAGTACGTGTAGATGCGGCCATCCAGGAAGCGTGATACACTATGTGACACAGTGTGAGTACACAAAGGGATACCATTTACAGGCGCCACCGAACGGACGAGAGATCTTGTGGAAACGGAAAATTATTTTACAAAGATCTGCAACGAGGAAACTACAACAAGTCTTGGGCTATCTGATAAATTATAAAGAAACTATTTTGATAATAACTGGAAGTAGTGAACAATCCACTAGTGATTCGGAAGTGGAATCTGAAACGGATGCGGGTTCCATATAGAGGGGCGCACTTGGGCTCCTAAACCATAACATTTGAGTAATACACCCTGTATAATTTATGAATGTTTTTGTATATACAATTTCATAGTATGATGGTGGTTTAGTAACCTTGTATATTAGTAGGAGCTCATTATGGCAATTGTTGTGAATATGTGACGTACATAGTAATGTTTATGTGTATCAACAATTATTATAAAAATGGGAATTTATATTTTGTAATTAGCGTATATTATGTAAATATGTGTGGGTAATTCAAATGTGATCGCTGCCACCCAGCACTGTGAACAGGGGCTGTATTTGATTGTTCCCGCCGCACTTTTTAGTATGATAGTAATTTGTAACCTTGAATATATATTTGTATGAGTTTATGGTGATATTTGTACCCAATACTACCTTCATACAGTAATGTTTTTGTGCATTCCCAATGGTATAAAAAAAGGGAAATTTTTGTAAAGTAAATAATATATGCATGTAATTCAAATGTGAATGCCCAGCACTGTCAACGGAGGCTCTGTTTGATTATTCCCGTTGCAGTGCAGGCTCTGTGTGAATTCTGTGTGTGTGTGTGTGTATATTGCATATTCTGCAATAGGTCAGGCAAAACTGCTCAGCACTGTGAACGGAGGCTTTGTTACTTCGTTTCCCGTCACAGTCGAGGCGCGGTATATATGTAATTTGTATACATTGTGTATTGTGTATTTTGATCATTCTCAAAGCTCTCCCACTTCAACTTGCCAGCTTCTTCCTCTTCTTTCTTGCCCACAAGTCTTTTCCACATTTCTTTCGGAATCCCAGGCTGCGGTCTCCGGCCCTTATGTGCCACTGGGCGCACGTGCAATTTTTCTCCCTAGTCATTGGATTCAGTCACCCATTTTTGTCAAATGGCTCGTATGTTGCATTGGTTGATGGCTGTCTTCCTGGGGAGAACGACGCGAGTAATTCGAAACTTGCGAGCACGGGGCAAGGGAAGCCACCACTATAAATCTTTGCTTACTTTTCCGACACAACTCTGCCTCTTTTGAGGGAACGGAAGTAAGGTGCTTTGCATCAGTCCGGGGTTGTGAGCGGTTCTATCTATCTATCTATCTATGAATAAATTGAAAACTGAGAGAAAAACTATAATGCATTTTGCCCATAAAGAAATTATACAAAAAAGCAATACTCCATTTATTTTCCCATGCTGAAATGATATTTAAGTTGATCTGGTGTAACTAAGGCTGGGATCATAGCCTAGCATCCCTATGGCTAGGATTCTCAACTACACTCATTAGTATCGAGTCATCTGAGACTTTGCTAAACACCTGATCGATTTTATCGATATAAAAGTGAAAAACGTATGGGACCAATCACACTTCCTTGAAGAACTCCACTTAAGACATGTTCAGACAGTTCATGCAAATCGCGATTTGCATCGCGATCCTACAATCGCGATTCTGTTCCATTCAACAAACTTCCCCAATTCTAATCTCATGTAAACGCTTCAAGAGTTTACCATGTTGATCCCGATAGAATGCCTTTTGGAAATCCAGATAGGTAACAGGCAATAGTTGCAATGAAGCCAAACGGTACTCGATTTCAACCCACGTATTTTCTAACATCGATTGCTAAAAAATCTCGTTCTTCTCTTTGGTTCCCCAATGCTGGTTACTCATGTGGCGTAAACTTTGTACTATTACACATACGAGGTTTGTTCAAAATGTGTCCGATCCTAATTTTTTGTTCGTGAAACAATGAAGCTAGGGAGGCGTGGTTTGGTGGACGTATGTAGGAAGGCCCACTGAGCATGTTTGAATTTTTTCCTGCCTGCAGAAAGCTGCCAGTCACCGGCAGACCGCTGATGAGTGAGGAAGTGTAACGTCGCATTTCGTTTTTGACAAAATGGCAGAAAAATTTGAACAATGCTACTGCGCTACTCGTGATGAAGCTGTCAATTGCGATGAAGAAACTCTTGATAGTACTACTTGTTGATGGTTACACCACGCGGTGCGTACTCGTGATGAGCCACGCCACTGGAGTCAGCATAACTTTGACAGTCCATCTCATGAAGACCAAATTCACAGTCAAAATAGAATGGACGGATCCAAATGCTCGCCTTGTCTGCAAGCTCTCTCATCGTGATTCGACGATCCTGCATCACCAGAGTCCTCACTTAGTCAATAACGATCTCATTTCTTTATGTTGAGAAAGAGACCAAAGAACGCACTTCACTCTCCATTTAGGTGTGGTCATATTTGAAGCAATTGCACCACTCCTTCATCGGTGAGGAGAACATCGCTTCATCTCTGAAGGTCTGTTGAATCTTGCAATTCTACTCATGAAACACCAAGCTTCACATAAAATTGAATGCAGTGGCGTTGTTCACGCAAGTTTTTCCTGACATATTTGTGCAAAACTAAAATGCCACGGTGCTCACTTACACTTCCTCATTCATCGGTCTGGCGGTGACTAGCAGCTTGTTCTGGAAGAAAAAAATGGAAAGCATGTGCTCCAAGATTACCTACATACATGCGTCAAACCATGCCTTCCTAGGTTCAAGCACGAAAAATCGTGGTCGGATACGTTTTGAACAAACCTCGTCTTTCCCCCCCCCCCACAAGAAAAAAATCAAGAGGGGGTTAGATCTGGAGACCGAGGTGGCCATAAAAAAGGGTCTGTCTCATGCAACCCATCGACTTTGTAATTACTGCACTTATTTATGTTGCTTTTTTTGTGCTATGTCGTTTTATGATACAACGCCATCTATGATAAAATGTTGAACTATATTTTAATTTATCTCAAAAACAAGTCTACGATATGATGGTACTTTAATGCAAACCGCACTTTCTTTTTACGTCAATTAGTTGATTCTTTATTAATTTTTGAAATTTGTCGTGGACTTTTCACCCACCTTCTAAAGTTCTAAAGATGGTCCGATTGACAAAAAATTTAATCAGCCTTCATAAGAGGGATGCACATTGTGCGCAACTTTTTCTGTTCACGGTAACTGCCGTTCATGGGCAGAAACTAGTTTTTATTGAGTGACCATATGAGCTGTATTTTACGGGACATTCCACTAATTTTGATCATTCCAACCTTTTCGTAAGATCTATCGTTTTTACACTCGTTTTCAATGAGGCTTACATGAATTTCTTAAATCAAAAATGGAGATTATTTTCATGACTTTTTAATTGGCACCTTTGACGATTTTTCGCCAGTTTGGCAAATTGCCTTTGACAATTTGTTTTGCCTGTAAATAGCAACTTTACTTGCGTTTGACAAATTTTTGTCTTTAAATTTCTACTTTAATCGCCTCTGACATATTCTTCAACTGTAAATGGCTACTTTGCAGGGCTTCTACAATTTTTTCGGCTCTAGTTAACAATTTAACTTGCTTTTTACTACTTTTCTACTTAAAAACTTTCTTCTGCTTTAAATGTCAACTTTACACACCGTTGACAATTTTTTGGCTGTAACTGGCAGTTGTACAGACCTTTAACAATTTCTCCGGTTGTAGTTGGCAACTTTTCTTGCCTTTGACAATTTTTCCCGGCTGTAATTATACAAATACAATGCCACAACATTCAAAATGCCCAACGAGGTGGCTGAGAAAAAAATGCCCATACAGATATGGATGTCATATATTTCTAAAATGCAGCAATCCCCAATTTAAAATGCAATCATAAAAACTGAAGACTACATATGCATGATAAAACATAATACAATGCCCACACATAAAGAATACTTATGATTGTCTTATATTCTAAGTATGGATAGCTTCTCGATTTAACCCAACATGTTTATCGTATTTATTTTTAAACGTGTCAATTGTATTTGAATTTACTACCCCCAGGAGTAAGCTATTCCATTTATTAACAAGTCTATTAAAGAAAAATTCCCTGCGACAGCACAATCTAGAATTGTCTCTTACCAATCGATACTGGTGTCCCCTTGTAAAAGCAGTCGATTGGCGGTGTACTAAAAGTTCATGGTCCATCCTATCCATCCCATTGAAAATTTTAAACACTTCGATCATATCTCTTCGACACCTGCGTAGATCCAATGTAAACATATTCAAAAAATGAAGTCTCTCTTCATAACTCAAGTCCCGTGTACCAATAAGGACACGCGTAGCTCTTCTCTGCACCCCCTCAACCAAGTCTATGTCCCTTTGTAGGTATGGTCTCCAAAACCTTACAGCATACTCCAGCCAAGGACGAACGAAGCCTCGGAAACACGGAAGAATGACTTTAGAAGAACGCGAGGAAACCTTTTCAAGGATGGAACCGAGAATTTTATTCATTCGATTTTTTTTACCACCGTTGAACAATGTTCAGAAAACCTAAGCCGCTCGTCAATGAGAATTCCCAAATCGGTGACCCTAGTTGCATCCGCGTTAGTGACACCATTCAACTCGTGTAAGAGAAACGTTAGGTTGTTCGAACCAAAATGAGCAACCATGCACTTGTCAACGCTAAGCCTCATGCTCCATTCATTTGCCCATGCTCTGGTCGTGTTAAGTTGGTCCCTAACGCATTGATTCCTGACTACCCCATCAGTTTCACGTCATCTGCGAATTTGCTAACAATCCCATCGATAACCTGATCGAGTTTATCAATAAAAAGGGAAAAGAGTATGGGCCCAAGGACACTTCCTTGAGGAACTCTACTTGTGACGCCTGTCTAGTCAGAGAATAATAATAATAACGTGATCCTCACGTATTCCCAAGAGATCAGCATGATCCGTCCAGGGAATTATTTAGTGTTAGTAAGCATCCATGCCCGAACCGGGATTCGAACCCAGACCTACACAGTGAAAGCAAGTTCCCTAACCACTCGACTGAAAGGCGCAATTCCCCGTAATTTAATGTCCCCGTAATGTCCCGTATTTTAATAGGAGAGTTATGGTCATCCAAGGTATTTTTTGTGCTGCACATATCAATACTTTTCAACTTTCGCCGGTCAGGTGGAATTCTTTGGTGGGCCCGTGGCCTGAGGTTGTGCATCCCTGCTTTATAGACTAATATAAATGGGAATATCACGATAAGTCAATATAAGCCCCGCGTTGTTGGAATGCTATTCTGAAAGTAATTTAAGATGCTAGAGTTATTCAACGCCCGCTTATATGTATCGCATGAAATCCCATCGAAATATCTTTCATGAAATACTTCACGGATCAGAGTTTTCGGGGAGAAGACATTCTTTTTTTCTTTTTTTTTCCTGCATAGCAGGGAAATAGTTTCTCTCGTGAGAATATGATAACCAAGGGAAAAAAATCGACTATTTCTTCGGCCATTTTCCTTCGTACTGTTTGCTGAAGCGACAGCCGGTGTATAAAAAGCATAAAAGATGGAGCTATTTCTTTGCAGCTGAGCAAAAAAGAAAGTTGAACCTCGTTTATAGAGATTCCCGCGGGATATTCCTTCGAATAACTTTGAATTTCTGATTCAACGGTCGAAAAAATTTGAGGTAATGGACATCAGTACAGATTTTCACTAGAAACTCGAAGCTTCCCCCCCCCCCTAGTGTGATAGGCACAATTGTAATTTCGTAAGATTATTACCAGCGTTTTACTTTCGATTCTCTCCTCTTGATAGAAACCCAGATCCACACTGTCTGGTCAAAAGAAAAGGAAAAGATCGCACATATTTTAGCACTGTGTTGGATCAACTTAAACAGAAGCTGAACAAGTATTTTGTCATGTCATTAATTTTATTTGGTTATGCAATTTTTCTACACTTAATTTTTAGCAAGATTCGCATCAATGTTTGACAAATATCCTTGATCAATGTTTGACAAATATCCTTGATCAATGTTTGACAAATATCCTTGATCAATGTTTGACAAATATCCTTGATCAATGTTTGACAAATATCCTTGATCAATGTTTGACAGATATCCTTGATCAATGTATGCAAAATATCCATGAAGAATCAAAAGAATCCTCAGACACTTCTATAACCAATGACTCTCGATTGGATTTGGTCTCTATTGGATTTAGTAAATTTTTGTTTGATCTCCGTTGGATTTAGTAGACTTGTATTTGATCTCTCTTGGATTTAGTTAATTTGGATTTGGTCCCACTCGGATTCAGTTAGTTAGGATTTTGACCGTACATGTATTTGGGATTTAGTAGGTTTGTATTTGGTCTCTCTCTTGGTTTTAGTAAGTCGCATTAGGTCTTCTCTCTTGTACGATTTTGTAACTTTGGGTTTGGTATTGGATTTATTGTGTTTGGATTTGTTCACTATTGAATTTATTGAATTTAAATTTGGTCTCGATTGGATTTAGTAGGTTTTAATTCGTCTATATATATTGGATTTAGTAGATTAGTTGATGCCGATTCATTTTCCTCGTTCCACTTGGGACCAAAAAGTTGATTCTGGTTAAGTTTCCTCAATTCTGCTTGGAACATACGCATAGGCGGAGATAGACTTGGGGGGCACGGTCATTATTGCTGGGGGGCGCGATGATGATGATGTCAATTCATATATACACGTATACATTAGATCAGTCGACTCCATCTTTGATGCTAGGGGGGAAACATTGCCCCCCGTATCTCCGCCCATAAACATACGAGTTAGTTAATGTTGATTCCAACTCCTCGATCCTACTTGTGGAGGGGGCTACAATTTGATGCTGAATCCGTTTCCTCGATTTTCATTGGCATATACAAGTTGATGCTGATTCCGTTTCTTGGATTCTACTGGGGACCTACAAGTTGATGCTGATTCCGTTTCTTGGATTCTACTGGGGACCTACAAGTTGATACTGAATCTGTTTCTCCACGATCCTACTTGGGATCTACAAGTTGATGCCGATTTAGTTTCTTATCGAAAATCGAATTCCTACCTTTAGGACCGGAAGGTTATTCGTCAATCTGACAGCTGCCCAGTTTCAGTAAAAAGGTATCGACGGTGGTTCCTATGCTTCTTAAAATTACATATTTTGCAAAGTTGAAACTTCCTCGGAAAATATGTCTCAAGAATTCCACCTCCGAGGTTTCATCCGCATCTTCAGAGGTGCAGTTACGTGTGGGTCTCTGCTGTCATGTCAATTCAGGGATCACGACGGTTTTCTTCTCACTTGCTTGAGACCTACACGTAACAATGCACTTGGAGGATTAATTTTTTCCATGAGGGACGTAAGCCTAAGCATGTTCGTAATGCTACATATGGAGCTATAGGTGTAAAGCCTGTTATAGCGTTGAATACAGTTATCTTAAGTAAAATAATAATTTTTATTATTTCCTTAAGATAAATAATAATAAATTTGAATCGAGCAAGTATCCGACTTACCTTATCCTCGTCTGTAAAATTCACGTAAAAGTTTTCGTATCTCCTGTGCAGAAGCCAATGTGCCGCCCACGAGTGCTGGTCACTCGTCACCGTCGGGTTCAAGTCCAGCACCAAATACATCCCTTTAATATGTACAGCCGCGACCAGATCCTTGAAATCGTTCATCCTCCCTAGATGAGGATCGACGTTCATGAAATCGATCACGTGCTCGTATTCAAGCGGATAATCGAGGGCACTGAAAATCGAGTTCAATCTGATTATGTCGACGCTCAGATTACTTATATAGTCCGCACGGGCCATGATTCCCCGGAAATCGCCAAACCCATCATTGTCCGTGTCCTGGAACGAAGCCGGAAATATCTCGTACACCACTGCATCTTTCCACCAGTTTCTAACTGGCTTACACCATTCCGGACCTGTGACCATCAGAACCAGAGCCAAAGTCAGTGACACGCAAACTAGGATGAACACGACGATCGATCCTAGAAATTTCACCATGCTCCATTTCTGTTTGAATTTTCCGTCCTGGAGGCTATATGCCGGGCTAGGCTGAAAACCCAAAGGCCTGTGTTGGATATGATTGCGAGATTCCGAAGACGACTTTTTCGGTGATAGTTTGAAACCCGTCGATTTGAATTTCGGGCTGCTCCCCATGAGTGGTTCACCAGCTCCTCCGTATCTCAAGAGGCGCGTTTCGGGCCTCGTTTCACCACCTCCGTCAACATAGCCATCATCTAAATCCTCTTCGCTGGATGAAGAATCTTCTGTGGACGCCAGGTTGACGGCCCCGGATTTTTCGGCGGTCTTCTGTTGGTTCTGGACGACCAATTCCTTTCCCAGCTTTTTCTTGGGACATCGGTCGAGGAACGGTTTACTCTCTTCACCGACGTAATAGTCTTCAACGACGACACCGACAACGTCTTCTTTGCCATCGGCGTTTTCGTTGCTTACGGCGCTGTAATGACCGTTCATGATGACCGAGCAATCTTTCGGTATCGGGCACTCGGAGAAGTCTGTTGTCGCGGTCATCTCTTCTCGGATGCTGCTCAGGTAAGGCACGGCGCCATCGGTGCATATGGTTCCGTTGGATATTGACGTTTTCATCTACAGATAGGAAAAACAATAAACTTTTTACTTAAAAAGCAAATATCAAAGATAGAACCAACGACAAAGGCAAATGACAAGGGAATGACACGAACTCCTAACGCGTTTCGACACACTGTGGGTACCGTTTTCAGAGGAAAATATAACTAGAGCCGAACTTGGTTAATTCGAAGCTGAAAGGGACAGGAAAAAGTTCGAGTTATCCAATTCATCTACATAAGATAACTAGACTCTCGCAAAAACTCATAAAAATTGCATACAAATACAAATGCAAAGGCCACAACAGGCAAAATGCCCAACGAGGTGATTGAGAAAAAGATGCCCAAAACAAACATGGATGTCATACTTCAAAAATACAGCAGCCATAAAAATGCATTAAATGCTATCACTAACTATGCCAATTTTCTTTTCGTTGCAACTAGTGTCAATATAACTATTGCAGGGTTTTAAAAATATCATGAAAAAAAAAAGGAATTAACTTCATGGATTAACATTTTTCCTCTGCAGAGAAATCTGAAGAGAAAATTGTTTTTATTCGTGTGGGCTCCCTCCCACCCCGGTCCTTGGTAATAGTGGTAATAATTGTCTTCTGAAGACAGCATCCGTTGTGTGTCGACGGCGTCCAATGTGTGTATTGTGTGTTACAAAAACTTTTCAAATGACAAATCTGAGAAGTCATTAAAAAAAAATCATATTTTTTAAATGCAATATTAACTGGTACGTTTGGCTTTGAAGTTTCAGCATTTACCGACAATGATTGGGGAGTTTGGGTTCACAATTTATGATAACGTAAATTAAATTCAAAGTTGTAAAAGTTCTGTAATCGTCAAAATAATAGTCAAAAATTTAATTGTTATTTATTTTGTATAACTTTTAAGCCAATCAAAACTCGCCAACGTAGTAATAAGTTTGCAAGAGATAGTGATTTTATATATTTAATGTCTCGATATACACGGCTTGTACAAATGAATGACACGATTTTAAAATTTTCTATTTTCAAAACTATTACACATAATATAAATCTGTGATATATAAAAAGAAAGAAAACATTCAAAGTTTTTGTTTTAACATCAATTAATAGATGGCAGCACTTCCGTAAAAAACAGTGACGCAGTAATTGACTTAACCATCCTTTGGTTGTTTTTTTCAGTTACAAATTTCAAATGCACGATACGCAGAAGTAGTGGAAACAACCTTTGCACATATTCTGATACACAAAAACTTATTTCTCTCGTTATCACAATTTTTAATTTCAGACTTTGCGTTCTACGGTAGTGCTGCCATCTATTGAGCAATGTTGAAAAGAAACTTCGAATGCTTTTCTTTACTTTTATGTATCAAAGATTACATTATGTGTGTAAAGTTTAAAAAATATATTAAATGAAGTCATTCATTTGTGCAAGAACTTTTTGGGATTGAAAATATATTTCGAAAGTCGATGGTTGCAAAGATATCTGCTGTGCAAACAATTTACGACAGCCTGTATTTTACGTCTATGCTTCAAACCCATCCACGCCGCTTAATTTCATCACATCGGATTTTCGGGGTTCCTGATAACAAAAAAACAATTCATAACTATATATGCGTTAACCATTTTGTGTCTTTGTTTGTGTTTTCTTCGTTCTCGTGAGTTTTACTTAGCGTGTTTTTTATTTTTGGGTCATATTCTCTGCGGTGTTTTCTTTATTGTTCTAGATTGTGTGTTTAATTTACTCTCTAGTTTGATTTTGGCACCAAATTTTCTGCACATTATTGGCTTTGCGAGATAAGTGGGTTTTTTTCAATACTATTATTGCTCTCAATTTTTTTTAATTTTCGTTGTGTATATATATTCGATCGACTTAATTTTTCTTTCTCGCTCTCATTTCATTTGGCCGCTGTGGTGGTCGAGTGGTTATAGTGACGGACTCGCGATGCGAGGATCCGGGTTCGAACCCCACAGCGGTAGTCGGCTGAAGTTGGTTTTCTGTGGTTCCCAACTTCAAGGCGCAAATGCGAGCCGATCTCCCCGTTAAAAAGTCTCGCCACAGAGAGCAACAGTCCTACAACGATAAATCATTCAATCATAAAACTTCACTCATAGTTAGAAAAACTGGTGGCAGATGGCAGCACTACACATAACAAGCATTACAGAGAATCAAAAAAAGAAATTCACGTCAGGTTTCACTACACGTACACGCACATTCCCGCGTGTACCGATTCGTTGGGGGGGGGGGGTGCATGTGTGGTATAGCAGTAGAAGGTAGGTCCTCCAAAAAAAATGGCTCGGGGATCCATGATGTTCTTAAGTCAGCCACCTCGTTGGGCAATTTGCCTGTTGTGGCGTTGTATTTGTATTTCATTGTACTTTAGCCAGGTTTGTGTTTTCTCCGCTTCTTTGATATAAATTCGTGGATTTTTCGGACGTTAGTGTTAGCAAACAGTGTATACTTTTCCCGGGTACTCTCAGTAGTTTTTTTATTTCCACGTGGGCCTATGGTTTTAGTGGTAGTGAGTAGAGATAGTTAACTAATTCGAATAAGTATAAATTGTACTTTGTAGCTTAATACTTTTCTTTGGGTGTGTTGTGTTTTTATATACATATATATATTTTCTTCGTGATTTAGTGTTGAGCAATTTTATTTTATTTAATTTCTTGGTACAATCTTTTACGTATATTTCACACTGTAATGTATTTTACGTTATTATAATTTCCTGTTAACGTCTCTCCTATTTTTTAAGTATTATTATCTAATTTTAGCAATAGTGTTAGTATGCCTCGACCTCGACTAGTGTTGTGTAGAGCTTAATTTAGTGAAAAGAAAAGAGCATTCGTAGAGTATAAAAGTAGACGAGGTGACCTATCATTGTTTACTGATAAACGAAGAGCGTTAAAGAAAACGATAAGGGATAGTAAAAAGGAATCTAGGTTGGTAGATAGCATTGCCCCTCTGACCCAAAATCATTTTTTCGATACGTGAATAATGGCTGTAAGGGGACAGTTGGCCCCCTCTCGATAGGAGGGTCTAGATTAGAGAGCAATTTAGGCATGTGTAGTGCTTTAAATGACTTTTTCGCGTCGGTTTTTAATGGAGATAATGATATTCAATATACGGGTGTTGCATGGCGTAATAAAATCCTTGACTATGTTCAAGTGGAAGACGTAGAGGTCCTGAATCTTCTAAAATTGTATCTGCAAGCCAAGCACCAGGACCAGATGATATCTATCCCAGGGTCCTCAGGGAATGTGCTAATGAATTGTTGGGACCAGTCGCACATATATACAGGAATAGTGATGCTGAAGGTTCCGTCCCAAGGGATTTCAAACTTGCTAATGATGTTCCGATATTTAAGAAGGGTAGTAGAGAAGCTGTGTCCAATTATCGTCCAGTGAGTTTGACGAGTTTCCTCTCGAAAATTTTGCAAATTATCATCAAAAGGCAGTTTGTGAAGTGGATAGACGAGAATAATGTATTGTCGGATAATCAGCATGGGTTCAGGAAGGAGAAGTCATGTGTAACTAACCTCCTTTGCTTCTGTGATCACGTGACGAAGGCTTTGGGTAAGAGCAAAAATGTAGATGCTATTTACCTTGATTTCCAGAAGGCATTCGATCGGGTTCAACATGGTAAACTCTTGAAGCGTTTACACGAGATTGGAATTGGGGGCAACTTGCTGAATTGGATAGAATCGTGGTTAAGAGATAGGTCGCAACGAGTTATGGTGAACGGGGAATTCTCTGGTTGGACGGGCGTCACAAGTGGAGTTCCTCAAGGAAGTGTCCTTGGGCCCATACTCTTTTCCCTTTTTATTGATAAACTCGATCAGGGTATCGATGGGATTGTTAGCAAATTCGCAGATGGCGTGAAACTGATGGGGTAGTCGGGAATCAATGCGATAGGGACTAACTTAACAGGACCAGAGCATGGATTTGATTTGAGTGTTCAGCATTTTCAACGGGATGGATAGGATGGATCCTGAATGGTGTCGTAGGGAATTTTTCTCTAATAGGGTTGTTAATAAATGGAATAGCTTATCCCCGGAGGTAGTAAATTGTAACACAATTGACACGTTTAAAAAAGAAATACGATAAACATGTTAGGGTAAATCAAGAAGTTATCCATACTTAGAATAAGACAACCATAAGTATTGCTTATGGGCATTGTATAATATTTTATCATGTGTATATATTGTTTATAATTTTTGTGATTGTGTTTTTAATTGGGTTGCTGTATTTTTGAAATATATGACATCCATATTTTTATGGGCATCTTTTTCTCAGCCAGCTCGTTAGGCATTTTGCCTGTTGTGGCGTTGTATTTGCATATCCGGGAAAAAAAAAATTCCTGGTTGTAAGACGGAATGACCATATGTCCCGTTTGATTTAACCGTACGAATGAAAACGGGAAAACTCCGTTTCTCATTCCCCAATTACGGGTTTCAGAATGTCAAATCGTGAAGTTTTTTTTCAACTGCTCTAAAAGAATTTTTTTCTAGAGAGAGAGAGAGATAGAGGGGAACTGTGTGTCTCATGTGTAATGCGAATTACGAAACTTTTTAAAATGGACGTGCCTTTAATATATATCCCTTGTGGGTCTTCCGACCGAGGAATTGTCAATGGGGTCAGTTAAAAAAACTTACCATGAGCTGAGGAAAGTAATTTTTTCTTTTTACCTCACACATTCCTTCACTACAGGAAAGCCATTGCGAAAGTACCGTTACACGTACACATTGATCAGCGATTATTACGACCCGATTCGGACATCGTGAACTGAGTACCGAAATTTTTGTCAACAAGGGAGCCTTCTGACCTCCTACATACTCTTGCAGATTTATAACGATAACTTTTACGGGAAAACTAAGCCTGGTTGAACTTAGCTTCAAAATATGCAGAAAAAAAAACTTTCGACGAAAAGTAATTGACAGCAAAACCGAAGTCCTAATCACTGTAAACGTAGTTTTTCTCGTTTTATGATATCCGTCCGTTCCGTTCTTTGCAAAAGTGATAGTAATACCCGAATGATAACATCATCCGTGAATTTAATAATCGGCGTCGACTGTATTATATATGTATATAGGGTGTTGCCTTGAAGTGGCGACAAGTTAAGAGGGGTGATATTAACCATCAAAAGGAACAAAAATTGCCATGGAAGATGCTGTCGCAAACCACGTTTGTCGGTGAGAATCACAAGAATACTTATACAGTGACGTCGAGTGGGACAAAAAGGACAATAATATAAAAAAAACACATATTTGACAGCATGATTACAACACAACCTGTGGTGTACAAAATAAAGTACAACAAAAAGTGTACAAAATAAAGTACAACAAAAAGTGTACAAAATAAAGTACAACAAAAAGTGTACAAAATAAAGTAACAACAAAAAGCGTGCAAAATAAAGTACAACGAAAAGTGTACAAAATAAAGGACAACAAAAAGCGTGCAAAATAAAGTACAACAAAAGGTGTACAAAAAATTAACCCATTCGCATCATAAGCATATATATGCGCGGAAATTTCCTTTCCATTATCACCAAAGCGCATATATGCGCGCTAGTTTTTTATGCATAAGAACAAAACACTAGAGCGCATAGCCATAGAACGCATGCACGCAGTCATAGGCGGTGATACGGGGGTGCGTGGGGGGGAGGGCATTGCCCATTGCCCCCAAGCGTCAAAGGTGGAATCGACTGATCTAATGTATATATTTATAATCATATATGAGAATTGACATCATCACTATCGTGAGCCCCCCTCCCCCCGAGCAATAATGACCGTGCCCCCACAGACTTCCAAGTTCATCTCCACCAATGCAAGCAGTTAGTGGACAGTGATGAATATAGTATTTTTCCGGGTAAAAGCAATAATAAAAAATTTATAAAAATGGAGGAGTTTGATTCAAATAGTAGTGAAGAAGTAATTAGACCTACAAAACATAGACGTATTATTGCGATATCTTCTGACGATGACGATAGTGATCAGAGTGTAAGTAATTTTGAAATATTTCTAACTTTATACAATAGAAAAAAATTTTGGTGATATGGGCCAATTTTTCACTTTTTCGAATGATGCAAATGGGTTAAAATAAATAAGTACAAAAACCATTCACTAGACAGCATGATTGCAATACATCCTGTGCAGCACAGTCCAGTGACGGAAAGTAGACGAAGTGAAATGATTACAGAAGTTGTTCGAAGTTATTATTGTATTTCATTTTGTACACCACGGGCTGTGCCGTAATCATGCTGTCAAAATAAATGTTTTTTCTACTTGTTATTGGCCTATCTGTCCTACTCGACGTCACACCCTTTCATAAGTATTTTTGCGATTTTCACCGACTAAACGTGATTTACGATACCATGTTCTACGGTAATTTTTGTTCCGCTTGATGCCTTAATGCCCTTTGAGTTTTTCGCCACTTCAAGGCAACAAACACCCTGTAAGCAGTGTCCGGATGTTGATAACACTTGTATTTTTTTTCTGTTTTACATTTTTCAATACTTTTTCACTTTTAAAACATTTTTTTTTCAGATTTTAGGGCATTTTTAGCATATTTTTACCCCCTTTTGAAATTTTTTTCGAAATAAAAAGTATTCTACAAAATTGGTTTAAACAAAAAAAAACCATTACTTTTTTATCATTAAACTTTTATCTTCCTTTGTAGATGCAAAGTTAAGGATCAATACTAGGTAAATTTTATATTTAGTAAAAAAAGTCCATATCTGGCGACACTTAACCAAACAATAAATGAAAATGTATTCAAAAAATTTTGTTCCTCTATATATATTATTTTTTTTGCACCTTATGGAATATTGAAGAACTGAGGGATGACGATAAGATCAGTCTCTTCTGGCTCCCACCATTCAGTGCTTGCAGAAAAGTATGGAACTCATTGATGCTATCGATAAAGCCAGTGTGCTAAAGTGGGGTAGGCCCGAATTTGCTGTCTTTCCTTTTTCTTTCAAACCGAGCACAACTCAGGTCTATCACCACCTATAGGCGATTTACTACCTAATGAGTTGTGCCGGAAGTGTAACTGTGTGTGTACCTAACAGTCTGAGTGCATATGTAGTATTTTGTTTACTTTTTCATTACTGCCATCTATATTTCAGAAGTGAGTGATGTGTTGAATTACATTTGTACTGTTTGTAGGTCTGTTGCTGTCTGTGGCGAGACTTTTTAAAGGGGGGATCAGTTCGCATTCTCGCCTTGAAATTGAACACCACAGAAAACCAACTTCAGCCGAACACCACTGTGATAACGGGGGATTCGAACCCGGGACCTCGCGACACGAGTCCGTCACTATGACCACTCGACCACCACAGCGGCCAATTTGCTATCGTGAAATTTGAAAAATGGTGGAGGGGAGGGGGGGAGTGAACATATATTGCCTGTAGAAAAACGTTTTATACAAAGGTTTTCAACAGCGGGCTGATGCGAAGATATATTTTTGGAAAGAGAGAAAATTCAACTGCCCCTGCGAGGGGAATCGAACCCACGTCCTTTCGCATTCCGGGTGAACGCCCTACGAAAGGACGTGGGTTTGATTCCCCGCAGGGGCAGTTGAATTTTCTGTCTTTCCAAAAATACATCTTCGCATCATCCAGCTGTTAAAAACTTTTGTATGGATAGCGAAGAGTGACACCATTGTCGAAAACGTTTTATGTCTTCACGGGAACGTCTAAAAGTCTTGAAACTGTGAAAAGAAATTAACACTGGGAGTGTAACTGAGATCGCCTTTCCAAATATCCCCAGTAACATCTGTTGATGCTGAAAGAAGTTCATCTTGTCTTTTCAGAAACGTCTATTTTGTCTTTAGATGTCCTAACACACCTGTAAATTATGAATTGTTTGTTTGAAAAATTCTACTGGCATTGTTTTAATGAAATCTAATGTTCACAATGAATGTGATTTTCAATAGATAATATAAGAACCTTCAGTCAATAACGACTGGTTTAGTTTCTGGAAAAATTTGGTTTTGGTATTTTGACAGTTTTTTTTTTGTCATTTTTAGGGAATACTTTTAGTTTTAAAGGAATTTTTTCGACTTTTTTGGCCATTTTTTTATGGTCACGTTTCAGGATTCTTTAAATCAACAACATCCGGCCTTGATAATACAAATACAAATACAAATACAACGCCACAACAGGCAAAATGCCCAACGAGGTGGCTGATAAAAAGATGCCCATAAAAATATGGATGTCATGTTTCAAAAATACAGCAACCCCATTAAAAATGCAATTAACACAAATTATAAACAATATATACACATAATAAAATATTATACAATGCCCATAAAGAATACTTATGGTTGTCTTATTCTAAGAATGGATAGCTTCTCGATTTACCCCAACATGTTTATCGTATTTCTTTTTAAACGTGTCAATTGTGTTACAATTTACTACCTCCGGGGGTAAGCTATTCCATTTAATAACAACCCTATTAGAGAAAAATTCCCTGCGACACCATAACCTTGCATTGTCCCTCACCAATCGATACTGGTGTCCCCTTGTAAAAGCAGTTGATTGGCGGTTTACTAAAAGTTCATGGTCCATCCTATCCATCCCATTGAAAATTTTGAACACTTCGATCATATCTCCTCGACACCTGCGTTCATCCAATGTAAACATATTCAAAAAATGAAGTCTCTCTTCATAACTCAAGCCCTGTGTGCCAATAAGGACACGCGTAGCTCTTCTCTGCACCCCTTCAATCAAGTCTATGTCCCTCTGTAGGTATGGTCTCCAAAACCTTACAGCATACTCCAGTCCAGGACGAACTAAGCCTCGAAAAAGCGGAAGAATGACTTTAGGAGAACGCGAAGAGACCTTTTTGAAAATGAGACCAAGCATTCTATTCGCTTTTTTGACAACCGCTGAACAATGTTCAGAAAACCTAAGTCGCTCGTCAATGAGAATTCCCAAATCGGTGACTCTAGTTGCATCCGGGATAGTGACACCATTCAACTCGTAAGATAACCATGGGTTGTTCGAACCAAAATGAGCGACCATGCACTTATCTACGCTAAACGTCATGCCCCATTCATTTGCCCATGCTGCAATCTTGTTTAACTTGGTCTGGAGCAACTCCCTATCGCTTTCATTCCCGATTACCCCCATTAGCTTCACATCATCTGCGAATTTGCTAGTAATTCCATCGATACCCTGATCGAGTTTGTCAATAAAAAGTGAAAAAAGTATGGGGCCAAGGACACTTCCCTGAGGAACTCCACTTGTGACGTCTGTCCAACCAGAGAATTCCCCGTTCACCATAACTCGTTGCGACCTATCTCTTAACCACGATTCTATCCAATTCAGCAAGTTGCCCCCTATTCCAATCTCTTGTAAACGCTTCAAGAGTTTGCCATGTTGAACCCGATCGAATGCCTTCTGGAAATCAAGGTAAACAACGTCTACATTTTTGCTCTTACCCAAAGCCTTAGTCACGTAATCATAGAAGCAAAGGAGGTTAGTTACACATGACTTCCCCTTCCTGAACCCATGCTGATTATCCGACAATACATTATTCTCGTCTATCCACTTCACAAACTGCCTTTTGATGATAATTTCCAAAATTTTCGAGAGGGAGCTCGTCAAACTCACTGGACGATAATTAGACACCACTTCTCTACTACCCTTCTTAAATATCGGAACAACGTTAGCCAGTTTCCAATCTCTCGGGACGATACCCTCAGCAACACTACTCCTGAATATCTGTGCGACTGGCCCCAACAATTCATTAGCACCTTCCCTGAGAACCCTGGGATAGATATCATCTGGTCCTGGTGCTTTGCTTGCACCTACATTTCTTAGAAGATTTAGGACCTCCACGTCTTCTACTTGAATATCGTTGAGGGTTTTATTACCCCATGCAACACCCGTATATCGAATATCATTATCTCCATTAAAAACCGACGCGAAAAAGTCATTGAAAGCACTACACATGCCTACATTGCTCTCTACCTTAGAGCCTCCTATCGAGAGGGGGCCAACTGTCCCCTTACATCCATTATTGACGTATCGAAAAAATGATTTTGGGTCAGAGCCAATGTTATCTGCCAACCTAGATTCAACTTCCTTTTTACTATCCCTTATCGCTTTGTTCAACAGTCTTCTTTTATCAGTAAACAATGATAGGTCACCACGTCCACTTTTATACGCTCTGAATGCTCTTTTCTTTTCAAGATAAAGGTTCCGCACGCTATCCGTGAACCATAGAGGGTGTGATGTACAAACACGCTTTTTTAGAACAAAGGGTATGACGTCGTGCAAAACAGAGGACAGCTTCGTACTAAATTCTTCCCATTGACTTACCACCCCTACTGATTGCAACCGGTCTTTGAAAACTTCCGCTAACCTTCTTCTCAAAACATCAAAGTTAGTTCTCCGAAAACAAGGAACCAGTCTTTTGTTATCAACCTTACCCGAGGAAAAGTTACAGTGAAATCTGACGATACGATGATCACTGGAAGAAAACTCTTCCCCCACCGAAACATGTTCAACTAGATCCTCAGAACTAGTAAGAACTAAATCCAAAATAGCAGTACCCCTAGTGACTTCTGATACATGCTGATACAAAAAATTTTCGAGCACCAACTTAAGAAAGTCTCTTTCATACTGATTTCCAGATGAAAGGTTTTCCCAATCAATATCCGGGTAATTCAAATCCCCTAGTATGAGAACCCTCTTTCGCTTACACATGTAGGAAATTTCATCATGCATTTTGGCAATGTAGTTTTGATCCCTATTCGGTGGATTGTAACAAACCCCAACAATAAGCTTAAGACGTCTTTTGCTCTCAAGTTCAACCCATATGTTTTCAATATCACTTCTCTGCACGTTACACTCTCTAGCCTTCAAACAGGATTTCACGTATATCAACACTCCATCCCCTTTCCTATCAGATCTATTTCTCAAAAAAGTATCGTATCCTGAGATGTGTAAGAAAGATTCATCCCCATCCTTTGCCCAAGATTCTGTAATGGCTATAAGATCCAAGCCCTCCACAACTATCATAGTTTCTAAAAAATCTTTCTTATTACCCAAGCTCCTGGCATTTATTAACACACATTTTAATTTGCCCGGTGGTTTGTTGTCAATCGAGAAGCCATCCAAGTCAGAGGTGGGTAATTTCAAGTCAGTACTGTTGTGATTATCATTACCTAACCCGCATTCCCGACTACGTGGTCTGGGAGTAAAAAACCTGACCTAAGACTATCGTAAACCTCCCAGACCCCCTCTCTTATTTAGATGGATCCCATCCGAACGAAGCCACCTATCGGTAAATGCGGGAAGCTCCAAGAACGTGACCCCAAGTGAGGAGCAAATGTCCTTCAGGCCTATATTGAATTGGTGGATCCTACTCCTATATCCCCTACTACCCCTTGGCAGCACTGGAATCACTGCCACATCTGAACCCCCCTCCCTAGCGGATAATAGTAAATCCCGGTATTCTGACAGAGACTCACTAATATTCGCTCCTACCTGATTTGTTCCCACCCACAGAATCACCCGCAAGGGCAACTTTCGGCGATGAAAAACGTCTCGAACGTTGCCAATCTTCCCCCCAGGAAGGCAACAGCGCTCGAAACCCCGAAAATCCCTACACACTCGGTTCCCAAGTTCCCTAACCATAGAATCGCCGATGATTAAACCCCTATCACTATCCCCCTCTACCTCATCCACGACCACCCATTCGCCCTCTAAAATGTCGTTGTTCGTGGAGATTGCTTCTTCATCAACAGGTGGCTCGACGACCAGAGGCTCCGTTATAACCGGGCCCTCTAGCACCCTAACTTTTTCCCGTAAAGCTTCGACCTCGAGTTCCAGCCTTTTCCTAACCAAGCACCCTTTACAATTGAAACTATCAGCTACTATACCCCTAGACCAGGGAAACCTCCCGATAATATCGTTTTCAAGCTTATACCTCTCGGTAACGGACACTCATGGGACCGAAACATCTGTTGTTCACGGGGAATATCCTTAGCCAGTAAAATAAATTGCAGCCCGTGACGGAATTGAAAAAGTATTCGCTAACGGGGAGTGTCCGTTATGGGCGGTTCCACTGTATCAGAAACTTCAACTCTCCCCAGAATGATTAGATTGGATTCCATTTGGTTTCGGGGGCGTAAGGAAATTAAGGACGTTAGTAGCTTTTCCACCGTCGTGAATCAAAATGAGTCCCTAAAAAACGTGAATCTAATTTTTTTTTTATTCCATTCGGAGAAATTTCGGGAAACAAAGAATAGAAAAAAACAGCAAAAACTCAATCAATCCCTCGAGTAGCAGCAGCATTACTGAGTCCCGCCACCCCGTGAATAAATTCCATTTCCCGAATCCAGTTACAAAAATATCAAAAAATGAATAGATTTAATTATTCTATCACAAAAGGATATTTAAGAAACTATTTCTGGAATTTCAACGACCGGAATCGAATCGAGACAAAGACAAGGTTTTTCCGCTAATTACCGCCATCTTTTTGTTCCCTTGAAAAAACCATTAATGGTTTTTTTTCTATTATTTATAGTTTCAATCGAATTAATTTTTTCCAATACAAAAACACTGAATTAAGATGGGGTTTTTTTTCAAATTCCGTGTGCATACTTTTTCCAATTTTAATTTTTTTTCTTTTATATAGATTTTCGTTTGTGTAAGAAATTTTTTGGTGCCAATTAGGGCTCTGAATATGCTCGCCATTAGTATAATTTCCGTCATTGAATCATAAATAGGCTTAAACTAATTAATTACTGACGGATGGCATTCGGAAAGTTGGCGTTTGTTGTGGAGTTGTTTTCTTTTATTTGTGAATCGCTGCTCGAGATTTTTAAATCCATAGCAGTGTTCAATATTTTTGCAGCTGCGGACCGGCGAGAATGTGAGAAATAGTTTACGGGCAAGCAAAGAAAAGATAAATATGGAAAACAGGAAATTATAAATAAAACTAAAAACAGGAATCATTTACGGACCGACAAAAATAAGCTAATGATAAAAATAATCGAGAATCGACTGAAGATAAGAAACAAGAGAGATGATTTGCAGACCAGCGAGAAAATAAATAAATGAGAGAAATAATTTATAGAGAGAAAAAAAAATCAATACACATGAGAGAAAGGATTTGTGCGGGGAGACAAAAATAAGTAAATAAAAGTAATAAGAGTAATAAATGGGAGACGTAGTGTGCGAATTGGCGAAAATAAATAACTGTGAGAAATTATATGCGGACTGGCAAAAAGTAAGTAAACGTGAGAAATGATTTGCGGACTGGCAAAAAATGAATAAGCATGAGAAATGATTTACAGACCGGCAAAAAATAATCAATTAGGAGAAGTCATTTGTGTATCAGAAAAAAAATGTGGAATAATTTGCGGTTCAGAAAAAATAAATAAATAGGTGAAATAATAAATAAAAACATTAATTATTTGCATTCCGTCAAAAATAAACAAATTGGGAAAATAATTGAGAGCCAAGCAGCAAATAACTAACCAGGTAAAACAATTTGCTGAATGGCAAAAAGTAAATATATAAAGAGAAACAATAATTTATTGTTAAAAACAGCGATTATTTACAGACTCACAAAAGTAAACTAATGGAGAAAACAATTGAGGAACAATTGAAAAAAACGAATTTGTGGACCGGTAGAGAATAAATGAGAGAAATAATTTGAGAACCAGCAAAAAATACGTAATTGTGACAAACTATTTGTGTGTCGGTCAAAAATAAATGATTTGCGGACGAGCAATCATTGATTATCATCATCACGAGAAATAAGTAAATTGGAGAAAGAATAGATAAATTGGAGAAACAATTTTTGCGGGACGCCAAAAAACAATTAAAGGGAGAAATGATGATCAAAAATGAATGAATAGAAAAGTGAATTTGTGTTTCCCTTCTGTTGTGAATCACTGCTTGAGATTTTTAATTTTAAGTCCAATCACTTTTAAGTTAATTTTAAGTCCATATTAATGTTCTTCGACAGTTTTGTAACTGCGCTCTGGCAAAAATTGGAGAAATAGTTTACGAACAGGTAAAAAAAAAATAAACCGGACAAACAATGAATCAAAAAGGGAATCATTTACAGACCGACAAAAATAAGCTAATGGAAAAAATAATTGAGAATCAACAGAAGATAAGTAAACACGAGAGAGATGATTTGCGGGTCGGCAAAAAAAAAGAAATAAATGAGTGAAATAATTTGAAGACAGACAAAACACGAGAAAGGATTCGCGCACCAGCAAAAAAGAAGTCAATAAGAGAAATTATAGGTAAATGGAAGAAGTAATTTGCGGATCAGCGAAAATAGATAACCGTGAGGAATGGTTTGCAGACTGGCAAAAAATAAGCGAATAGGAGAAGTAATTTGCAGACCGGAAAATAGTAAAAAAATGGTTAGAATAATTTGTGGACCGACAAAAAAAGAGTAAATGGGAAAAATAAATGAGAACCAACAGAAAATAAGTAAATAGGGAAGATAATTTGTGGACCAGTGAAAAATAAATAGAGGACAAATAATAATTAAAAACAGTATTCATTTACAGACTAACAAAAATAAACTAATGGAAAAAATAACGCAGGTTTGCGATGAAAAAGCTTTCTTAAAAATAATTAGTGTTTCTCATAGCTTTTTTTGGATGATAATTACTGGTGAAATAATGAAAAAATTCCATCACGTGCAGCTTTTGAGACAGCTAGCTTCCCATACTAAAATGGGAAGTGGGATGTGTTTGGTCTTCAACTCTTTGAATCGACCTCAACGTAAGCTAGAAACTCCAGCGAGAGCCGGAGTCGAGCGTCATAATCGTGTGGAAGCAACCGCTGCACAAGTGAAAGTTTATGCGGATAATATCGGAGGATATTCCGCATGATCTTATAGACAGTTGAACGTGGCCTACCCAGCGCCTGTGCTACACGCCTGACACTAATGCTACCAAGAGAATTTGAAGCTCTGTCCTCTTCCACCTGAAGCGAAACCTCCTGTACTGCGTCTGTAGAAACGTCATTTTTTTTTTCAGTTTATAGACTGAATATCGAGTAAAATATACTTGATATACTTGAATATTTTTGGTGGTTCCCCCGATACCTACAAGTGCTTAGGTCCTTCAAACGTCTTAATCCGGCCCTGAGTGAACAATAACTGAGTGATAACATTGTTTAGTAAAAGTACTTTTTTAAAGTTTAAAAAAAATAAAAGATTAAAAATTTTTAAAAATGATACATATTTAAAATAATTTTAAATATTTAAATTTTTAAATAATTTCAAATATTTATATTTTTAAATAATTTCAAATATTTATATTTTTAAATAATTTCAAATATTTATATTTTTAAATAATTTTAAATATTTAAAAAGAAAAAATTAAATTTTTTAAATTACATTTTAAAGTTATTAAAGTATGTAGTCAATTAAATATTTGTAATGAACGAATATAATTCGTTACGAACGATATATTCGAACAGAATGGCTTATAATTTTGCTCCCGTAAGTGGCCGTTGTTGACAAGTTTTATTGTATAAAATTGTAAATTAGGGACAAAAGGCAGTTAAGGTTGCTATATCTCCATCTCAAACGGAAACAGAGGGATAGACGTAAGTGGGTACATCATCAGGGACCTTCATATGGTGATTTTAAGGGTATTTATGGCAAATAATAAAAAATATTCCGTGCAAAATTATCTTTAAAAAGCAGCCAAAGATGCGGACGAATTCGCTCCGCATCGTGTGAACAGCCCCGAATAAACCTATTGTCAAAACTTCTATGTGCGGATGCGATGCGGAGCCCTCACTTAGGTTTTGACACATGCGGACGACGTCCGGACCCGCATGAACATTTCCTAGGTGCGGGGAAATTTCGGCTCGTCTGAAAGGCTCAGTATATTCCAATTGTTAAAACTTCTTCCGGGCCCGCGTCCGTATCCGCATCAGCTCCGTGTGAAAGGGGCCTTAGATGCTGAAAAACTGTTTCATCCGCATTTAACGCAATTCTTTCCCAAATTTCCTCCGCGTTTCGAATTCGAATATCTCTGTGAAAAATTCAGAAACATGTAATATTTTTCCCACACTGTATTTTGACTCTCAAAACTGGTACAGGGTAATTTTTGAACGCCAGCTGAGCATTCTTGATATCGGAATCATACCTCTACGACGGACGGTTGATGATATAAAGGCCGTGCTAGTACTTACAGGACACCTGTATATAGCAGAAATGTCTCAATAAACTCGTTTCCTCGCGCAATCTCAAGCATTCTACTCACGATGTTAGACTCTTCTGTTACTAAAACATATATTTTTCCTATTCTCTCCTGTGCCTCCGAAATTCGGGACACCTACACTGCTAGTAATATCGAGAAGTCGGAATCAATGCAAAATAAATCCGCCTATTTTATAAACAACAGTCGGTCCTCCTTTGTGTCTATTTCCGAACTAAAACGAGAACTTGATCTTCTCCCTCCAAGTACTCACAGTCCTTTTTCCTCGATTAACCATGCTTTCTAAAGTTCTCAATGGACATTTAAATTTCGATACTTCCGGTATTATCTGTAAGCCAAAATATATCTCTAGCAGACCTGACCATCTACATAAGATAAACCATATCTCTGCTTCCACCGACTGCTTTAACGGGGGTTGTTGTAAGCAAATTTTCCAAAAAAAACCACATTTTTCAATTTTTAAATGCTATGAAATTGGTTGGGTCTAACTGTGTAAAAGTTTCTGTTCTACCTGTACTAAAAATATTTTTAAAATATTCTAACAAACTGCTGGCAGGCATTCATATGCTAACGTTTTTCACTAAAATGCTTTTTTTTTTCCTCAAAACTAAGTTTTTTGTTATATAAGGAACATTTTTACGAACACCTCTCAATTAAATGTCTTGAAACTTTGTGTGTGTCTCAACACTATGGTATTGCATAACTTTAACACGGGGATTTTTATTAAAATTAATTTTAAAAAGTTTATGGCACAAAATATGGGTAAGTTTTGGTGATTTTTGAAAACGTTGCAAGTTGTTAAAGTTCAAATTCAAGAAAAAAATAACCAACAATTAAAATCCTAAAAACTGATGTGTAAGATATTAAGAAGCCTTTTCTTCATACTGTGCAAGCAAATGCACGTGTAGTTTTTTGTAGTAATATTCCGTTTTTATACCCGAAATGCGAAAATTAAACTATCCTAGATTTACACACATAACGAGAAAATACATACAACACTTATTCGTACAAAGTTGATGTAAATTTGCATGGGAATATTCATGTAATGATCCGTTTCAATTCCGCTGAATTAGTTTTGCGGAACAACTTTCTGGATGCTCTAATTTCTTGAAACCAGGGAGAAAAGGTAATTTGGCATTTTTTAAGACGCATTCAATCTACTTTATGCAAATTTTTTCTTCCCCCGACATACTTACAAAGATCCATTTAGAAGATGTGAATGCAATTTACAGCCATTAAAAATTTGGGCTTTTCAACCTGATCATTTCATGAACTGTGCTCGTAAGTTTTTGGGACGTTCTAATTTCTTTTAACAAACGTGAATACGGTATAAAGATGTATTATATGCGAGGGCAAAAATCACTAAACCTATAGAAAGATACAGAAAAAACCACTTCCGTTCAATACGGTTACAATGGAATTTCTCAATGATAAGAATAAAAAAGGTGAAGGAAACAGAGCGGATAGCTGGAATAAGTTTCTTCCACTGGCGTTTTGGACGAGATATTTCGCCCGTGATCGCAAAGGGGGATAAGAACCACTGCCTTAAACTTTCGTCAGAAAATTCGACGCAAAGTCATTTATACATTAGGGGCCGTTCAAGTATTACGTCATCATCGATGGGGGGAGGGGGTTTCCGATTTGCCGACTTTTGATGACAAGGGGGGAGGGGGTTTGGATAATGCTTACGTCATCAACCACCCTTTATGAAAATATGATTCAGGATTCAGAGGGGTTGAGCTGATGACGAAATTTTGCTGACAAGGGAAGGGGGTCAAAAATGACTAAAACTTTGCTTACGTAATACTTTAACGGCCCCTTACTAATAAATCTTCAATGTTATTTTTATGTTACTAAATGAGATTCCTTTAAAATTGCAGTAGAAAACGCGTATGAAATACATGCATGGATATGTCATACCTTATACATTTCCTTGAGATCTCTTCGCTTCTGTAGAATCTGCTGATGCTGCGGGGTGGACATTTTTGATAGGAAATTGCGCATCAAATAATCGACGTGAATCTCTTCTCGAACTTCCTCCTGGATCAATAAAATCAAGAGAGTGATGAATTTCACGTAAAAGCGGCATGATATTATTATGATAATACTGTATTTCAATTGATTTGTCACCATTAAAGCTAGATTCCCGATTTTTAAAAAAAAATCTGTTGCAAATGGCATTTTTAAATTCGTTAAAATTCACAAGTTCCTTAAACTAAAAATATGAATGCGTTTCATTGATATAAAATGAGCTAATGAAAGTGTCAATTCCACCAAATTCTTCTTCATTAAAATGACTGTAAGGCTCCCTCGAAGAACTCTTCCCCCCGAACTCTCAAGTTATAATTTTAAGCGGTCATGGCATACAAAAGTGGACAATGGCTGCAATATATTCAATCAAAGAAGACAGTTTTTCTATCAGGATTAAAGTGTGCCAAAAGCCAGTCACGTGGTTCGTATTGACCATCCGCTTCGAGGTCATCGAGAATGTATAAACACGTGATGGTACCAAGTTCAGATGGACCACATGGATCAGACAGACTATTATACAAAGGAAAAGAAATGTCTTTTGAGCACAATACAAATAATGGAAATGACAGTTCACTGTTGAAGCTCAAAATAACAAAGATTTGAAACATCAAACAGCTCTTTCCAGGCTAATATAGCTCCTTCTTCAGTGGTAGAAAGTCTCTTATAGCACAGACTACTGATTTTTTTGGCCTTTCCGAACATAAGTGTTACGTAAGAAATCAGGAGCTCAAGCGTTCTTCCACAGTGCAACACTGCTGGACCACCAATCACCACTTCGACTTTAATTCCGCTAAAATCATTCAAAAATGCTCTTCACCCCTCGACTTAGATTTCACTGAATCGCTTCATATTCATTAAAATTCTTCTTTGGTTAGCGATTTCTTCAGCTATTCATATTACGATACATACTTCCATACTTTCAATTAGAAAAAAGTAACCTATAACGTGTAGTTCTCGGATATGTCATTCATCTTGCAGGGGGTGGGTGTAGTTATTAAAATAAAAATTCTATAACTTTTTATACGGACACCCTGTGCTCAAAAACCCAGTTAGGAAGTTGTTGCCCTGTCTCTCCCAATACCAACAAAAAACCTCCACGTTTCCAAATGAAATATTCTCTGAGATATTCAAATTCGGAATACGGAGGAAAGCTGGAAAAAAACAGCATTGAATGTGGGTAGCACGGTTTATCAGCATGCTGTTTTTTTTCCAACTTTCCTCCGTTTCCCTAATTCGAATATCTCAGTGAATAGTGAGAGATTCCACATTCTGCATATCTCTCTAATCTCATACGAAGGGCTTCTCATTTCTCTCTTCCTCGTCTTCAGAGGGACCGTGATACCGGAGATACCGTGTATAAGGTCTTGCTGTTGTTGCGTGGAATAAAGATCTGTCACTTCATCTGTGTCACTGACGGCCATTCGCTCCTGGCTATGTATGTTCTACCACTGGTTCTTGTGTGTCATCCTCATGCACCTCCAATTTCATAGTCAAAATCAGCGGTTCTCAACCTTTTTTTGACTCGCGGAACACTCTTTGGTATATAATTTCTATGGCGGAACCCCCGTAGGACTAATTTTTACTTATTCATCGAACTTACTGATTTATTTTTGTTATTTAAAAATATTTATAATCATTTTTTCAAATTTACTTTTTTATTTTCCCCGAGCTGCCACCAAGCCCCTGGGGAGTGAACACGGAGCCCCAAGGACTCCACAGAACACCAGTTGAGAACCGCTGGTCTAACCCAACGAACACAATCACTTCGATAAATGGTGGCTCCTTTTCATGAACTAGTCCCTCAAAGTCACATTCAGTATTTTCCGTTCAAAAGGGAACATAATAAAGCGGTTGTTCTATTGTCCTAAGGGATTTTTTTAAAGGTGAATTTTTCAGAAGCGCTTTCAAACTCGGATTTTACAGTATAACCTCTCGATAACGGACACCCTTGGGGCCTGAAAATTTTTTTCCCTTAGCGAGGAGTGTCCGTTAATGTATAGTAAAATATATTGAGTAGTGTCGAAGTGATTCAACAAAAGTGTCCGTTGGTAGAGGTGTCCGCTAAAAGGAGCGTCCTTTATGGGAGGGTCCACTATGGAATGATCGTGCTTCTCATGTTATTCACGAGGGAGAAGTAAGGATGCATCACTTGGCTTGGTGAAACCTTCTGGAATCAACGGGTAATGTAGAAATTCCCAACTTTTCAGATTTAACCAGCTCCAATTTTGAGAAAAAGGCAATATTTGCACTAATTTGCTCGTTTGACGGACGAGTGCTCTCACTACTAAGGTAAACCATTGCACGCTACCGATCGGTATTTATACGTTCCAAAGAAGGAAAGCCTCTATCTCTTCTATAGCCAAGTTGTTAAAGCGCTCGTCAGGCAAACGAAGGGTTCGATTCGAGGTAGCGATGAGTTTCTTTCCTTCCTATAAAATCAACATCTCAAAAAATAAGAATCTTCACAGAACATCCAGTTTTCTGTAAATCTTGCATAAACAAGGGGAGAGCGACATCATGGAATATGTATCTTTTCTTGTTCAGTTCTTAGCAGGAAAGAAAGAAAACCTAATTTTTCTGGTGAATAATTGTTGACGTTATAGTGAAAACTTCATAATTTTCTACTCGCCATAACCGATCTTTTTTTTTTTGTACTTATACAAATACAAATATACAAATACAACGCCACAACAGCCAAATTGCCCAACGAGGTGGCTAACTTAAGAACATCATGGATCCCCGAGCCATTTTTTGGAGGCCCTAACTACTACTGCTACACCACACATGCACCCCCCCCCGGAACCCCCAACGAATCGGTACATGCGGGAATGTGCGTGTACGTGTAGTGAAACCTGACGTGAAGTTTTTTGTTTCTCTGTAATGCTTGTTATGTGTAGTGCTGCCATCTGCCACCATTTTTTCTAACTATGAGTGAAGTGTTATGATTGAATGATTTATCGTTGTAGGACTGTTGCTCTCTGTGGCGAGACTTTTTAACGGGGAGATCGGCTCGCATTTGCACCTTGAAGTTGGGAACCACAGAAAACCAACTTCAGCCGACCACCACTGTGGGGTTCGAACCCGGATCCTCGCATCGCGAGTCCGTCACTATAACCACTCGACCACCACAGCGGCATAAAGCGTCGTTTTCTGGAGGTGGGTCGATTTGAACTCATGTACCCTAAACTCTTCCCATCTCTAATCCCGTATCTTACCAACCCACCACTACAGCGCTTATATAGCATCAGATGTTTGACAATCATGCGCAAATCAGTCATTACAAAACTATACTCATTGCATCAGATTTTTACTATACTGACTAAAAGTTTTGGTCATGATCATTCAATAGTTTTCAGACATTTCAGGGAAACATGACATCTCGTGATACTTTTCAGGAATATCCCATCGGCCCCAAAGCAAAGCAATCAACAAACACGAGGGTACGTAATCTGCCAGGATGGATTCATAATCATATCGGATGGGGTGTTATTTATCTGGTAATTATACTTCAATGGTATCAGCATGCGAACGTTCCAGAAACTCACGGGAAATACTGTGATACTTAACTAGAATGTATAACAAAAATATTATGTTTGTGTTGATCAATATTCAAGGGTGTCATCTATACATTCAAATTTTAGAAATATTACGTGAAAGAGAATTAGTGGAAATGCCTTTTTCTTAAAATTGGAGCTGGTTAAATCTGAAAAGTTGGGAATTTCTACGCCACCCGTTGGTTCCCACTAAGCCAAGTAATGCATCCTTACTTCTCCCTCGTGAATAACATGAGAAACACGGTCATTCTATAGTGGACCCTCCCATAAAGGACACTCCTTTTAGCGGACACCTCTACCAACGGACACTTTTTTGAATTACTTCGACACTACTCAATATATTTTACTATACATTAACGGATACTCCTCGTTAGCGGAAAACATTTTTCAGACCCTAAGGGTGTCCGTTATCGAGAGGTTATACTGTAAAATCCGAGTTGGAAAGCGCTTCTGAAAAGTTCACCTTGTGACGATTGGTGAGGTGTATACGAAGCGACGAACATGAAGCATTCCTTTATTTTGCATTAACCTGCGAAACATACAACCCTTCGTCATGAAGGTTAAAATCGAACTCTCGAGAATGTCTTCTCTCTCGATACAGCTTAAATCTCAGGTGTCCCGTGAATAAAAGTATTACTGTACATCCTTGTTAACAGCTTGCCTGTTACAACCTTTAATAAAATCCCTTAGGACAATAGAACAACTGCTTTATTATGTTCCCTTTTGAATGGAAAATACCGAAGTAAATGAACAAACTAGATTTATTCCCTTTTTTAAAGACCCACTTTATACATTAAAATACAGTCGAATCCCGTTTAACGAATACCATTATAGCGAAAATCTCGTTTTAACGAACACTTTTCTAATCCCCCAACCCCAAATAAGTTTACATAGGAACAATGATAGGTAACCTGGAATTCCTTTATAACGAAATTTCGTTTTAACGAAGTGATTGCTGCACAGTGAGTGCTGTAGTGGTGGGTTGGTAAGATACGGGGTTAGAGATGGGAAGAGTTCAGGGTACATGGGTTCCAACCCACCCACCTCCAAATAATTACACTTTTGCTGCTGTGGTGGTGAGTTTTACTTAGCGTGTTTTTATTTTTGGGTCATATTCTCTGCGGTGTTTTCTTTATTTTTCTAGATTGTTTGTTTAATTTACTCTCTAGTTTGATTTTGGCACCAAATTTTCTGCACATTATTGGCTTTGCGAGATAAGTGGTTTTTTTTCCAATACTATTATTGCTCTCAATTTTTTTTAATTTTCGTTGTGTATATATATATTCGATCGACTTAATTTTTCTTTCTCGCTCTCATTTCATTTGGCCGCTGTGGTGGTCGAGTGGTTATAGTGACGGACTCGCGATGCGAGGATCCGGGTTCGAACCCCACAGTGGTGGTCGGCTGAAGTTGGTTTTCTGTGGTTCCCAACTTCAAGGCGCAAATGCGAGCCGATCTCCCCGTTAAAAAGTCTCGCCACAGAGAGCAACAGTCCTACAACAATAAATCATTCAATCATAACACTTCACTCATAGTTAGAAAAACTGGTGGCAGATGGCAGCACTACACATAACAAGCATTACAGAGAAACAAAAAACTTCACGTCAGGTTTCACTACACGTACACGCACATTCCCGCATGTACCGATTCGTTGGGGGTTCCGCGGGGCGGGGTGCATGTGTGGTGTAGCAGTAGTAGGTAGGGCCTCCAAAAAATGGCTCGGGGATCCATGATGTTCTTAAGTCAGCCACCTCGTTGGGCAAATTTGCCTGTTGTGGCGTTGTATTTGCATTTGTATTCCTTCGGTCTCTTGGCGTTCGCTATAACGGGATTCGACTGTTTTCCCGTTTGTGTATAAACCCTGTTGGATAATCCGATGGGGCTCATCGCAAAGAAATCGCTGAAAAGTACATTTGCAAAAAAAAAGTGGAAATGATCCCTTTTGAAAATAAGCTTCTCATTTATTGCGAGCGTATTTGTTAACCGAATTTTTTTGTGAGTTTTATGCTTCTCACGCGTACGTGCGTATTTCTTCGAATAAAGAAGGAAAAATTTAAATACAGTGCAACTTGGGAGTGGACGAGCAAGTATTTTTAACAAATTTATAATACAAATGCAAATAAATACAAATACAACGCCACAACAGGCAAAATGCCCAACGAGGTGGCTGATAAAAAGATGCCCATAAAAATATGGTTGTCATATATTTCAAAAATACAGCAACCCCATTAAAAATGCAATTAACACAAATTACAAACAATATATACACATAATGAAATATTATACAACGCCCATAAAGAATACTTATGGTTGGGGGTAATCGTCCCATAAAGACTATGGGGGTAACGCCCATAAAGAATACTTATGGTTGGGGGTACTCATAATCGTCTTCGCCGTCGTTGGGAACGGACGTGCTATTATCGCGCTCCGCTCACCGACACGCCAGTGCGCCATTTTGTGTCTTTCTTTGTGTTTTTCTTCGTTCTCGTGAGTTTTACTTAGCGTGTTGTTTATTTTTGGGTCATATTCTGCGGTGATTTTCTTTTTTTCAGCGCACGTTGGATTGTGAGATAAGTAGTTTTTTTTTTTATTATATTGCTCTCATTTTTTTTTAATTTTCGTTGTGTATTTTCGATCGACTTTAATTAATTTTTCTCGTTCGCATTTCATTTTCGTTGTTTTTTCGCCAGGTTCGCTCGCTTCTTTGATATAAGTTCGTAGGTTTTTGGACGTTAGTGTTAGCAAACAGTGTATATTTTTTCCCGGGTACTCTCAATAACTTTGTTTTCCCTCCATTTGGGCCTATTGTTGTAGTGTTAGTGTTTTGAGATAGTTAGCTAATTCTAATAAGTATAAATTGTACTTCGTAGCTTAATACTTTTTTTAGAGGGTGTTGTATTCTTTATATACATATTTATTTTATTCTTCTTGATTTGGTGCTGAGCATTCTACTTTACGTAATTTTTTCGTATAATCTCTTACGTATATTTTGCATAGTAATGTATTTTACATTATTTTAAATTCCAGTTAACGTTTCTCATTTTCCTATTTTTAAGTATTATTATTATTATCTAGCTTTAGCAATAGTGTTAGTATGCCTCGACCTCGACTAGTGTTGTGTAGAGCTTGCGACGGGAGGTTTCCCTGGTCTAGGGGTATAGTAGCTGATAGTTTCAATTGTAAAGGGTGCTTGGATAGAAAAAGGCTGGAACTCGAGGTCGAAGCTTTACGGGAAAAAGTTAGGGTGCTAGAGGGCCCGGTTATAACGGACCCTCTGGTCGTCGAGCCACCTGTTGATGAAGAAGCAATCTCCACGAACAACGACATTTTAGAGGGCGAATGGGTGGTCGTGGATGAGGTAGAGGGGGATAGTGATAGGGGTTTAATCATCGGCGATTCTATGGTTAGGGAACTTGGGAACCGAGTGTGTAGGGATTTTCGGGGTTTCGAGCGCTGTTGTCTTCCTGGGGGGAAGATTGGCAACGTTCGGGACGTTTTTCATCGCCGAAAGTTGCCCTTGCGGGTGATTCTGTGGGTGGGAACAAATCAGGTAGGAGCGAATATTAGTGAGTCTCTGTCAGAATACCGGGATTTACTATTATCCGCTAGGGAGGGGGGTTCAGATGTGGCAGTGATTCCAGTGCTGCCAAGGGGTAGTAGGGGATATAGGAGTAGGATCCACCAATTCAATATAGGCCTGAAGGACATTTGCTCCTCACTTGGGGTCACGTTCTTGGAGCTTCCCGCATTTACCGATAGGTGGCTTCGTTCGGATGGGATCCATCTAAATAAGAGAGGGGTCTGGGAGGTTTACGATAGTCTTAGGTCAGGTTTTTTACTCCCAGACCACGTAGTCGGGAATGCGGGTTAGGTAATGATAATCACAACAGTACTGACTTGAAATTACCCACCTCTGACTTGGATGGCTTCTCGATTGACAACAAACCACCGGGCAAATTAAAATGTGTGTTAATAAATGCCAGGAGCTTGGGTAACAAGAAAGATTTTTTAGAAACTATGATAGTTGTGGAGGGCTTGGATCTTATAGCCATTACTGAATCGTGGGCAAACGATGGGGATGAATCTTTCTTACACATCTCCGGATACGATACTTTTTTGAGAAATAGATCTGATAGGAAAGGGGGTGGAGTGTTGATATACGTGAAATCCTGTTTGAAGGCTAGAGAGTGTAACGTGCAGAGAAGTGATATTGAAACCATATGGGTTGAACTTGAGAACAAAAGACGTCATAAGCTTATTGTTGGGGTTTGTTACAATCCACCGAATAGGGATCAAAACTATATCGCCAAAATGGATGATGAAATTTCCTACATGTGTAAGCGAAAGAGGGTTCTCATACTAGGGGATTTCAATTACCCGGGTATTGATTGGGAGAACCTTTCATCTGGAAATCAGTATGAAAGAGACTTTCTTAAGTTGGTGCTCGAAAATTTTTTGTATCAGCATGTATCAGAAGCCACTAGGGGTACTGCTATTTTGGATTTAGTTCTTACTAGTTCTGAGGATCTAGTTGAACATGTTTCGGTGGGGGAAGAGTTTTCTTCCAGTGATCATCGTATCGTCAGATTTCACTGTAACTTTTCCTCGGGTAAGGTTGATAACAAAAGACTGGTTCCTTGTTTTCGGAGAACTAACTTTGATGTTTTGCGAAGAAGGTTAGCGGAAGTTTTCAAAGACCGGTTGGAATCAGTAGGGGTGGTAAGTCAATGGGAAGAATTTAGTACGAAGCTGTCCTCTGTTTTGCACGACGTCATACCCTTTGTTCGAAAAAAGCGTGTTTGTACATCACACCCTCTATGGTTCACGGATAGCGTGCGGAACCTTTATCTTGAAAAGAAAAGAGCATTCAGAGAGTATAAAAGTGGACGAGGTGACCTATCATTGTTTACTGATAAAAGAAGACTGTTGAAGAAAGCGATAAGGGATAGTAAAAAGCAAGTTGAATCTAGGTTGGCAGATAACATTGGCTCTGACCCAAAATCATTTTTTCGATACGTCAATAATGGATGTAAGGGGACAGTTGGCCCCCTCTCGATAGGAGGCTCAAAAGTAGAGAGCAATGTAGGCATGTGTAGTGCTTTCAATGACTTTTTCGCGTCGGTTTTTAATGGAGATAATGATATTCGATATACGGGTGTTGCATGGGGTAATAAAACGCTCAACGATATTCAAGTGGAAGACGTGGAGGTCCTAAATCTTCTAAGAAATGTATGTGCAAGCAAAGCACCAGGACCAGATGATATCTATCCCAGGGTTCTCAGGGAAGGTGCTAATGAATTGTTGGGGCCAGTCGCACAGATATACAGGAGTAGTGTTGCTGAGGGTATCGTCCCGAGAGATTGGAAACTGGCTAACGTTGTTCCGATATTTAAGAAGGGTAGTAGAGAAGTGGTGTCTAATTATCGTCCTGTGAGTTTGACGAGCTCCCTCTCGAAAATTTTGGAAATTATCATCAAAAGGCAGTTTGTGAAGTGGATAGACGAGAATAATGTATTGTCGGATAATCAGCATGGGTTCAGGAAGGGGAAGTCATGTGTAACTAACCTCCTTTGCTTCTATGATTACGTGACTAAGGCTTTGGGTAAGAGCAAAAATGTCGACGTTGTTTACCTTGATTTCCAGAAGGCATTCGATCGGGTCCAACATGGCAAACTCTTGAAGCGTTTACACGAGATTGGAATAGGGGGCAACTTGCTGAATTGGATAGAATCGTGGTTAAGAGATAGGTCGCAACGAGTTATGGTGAACGGGGAATTCTCTGGTTGGACAGACGTCACAAGTGGAGTTCCTCAGGGAAGTGTCCTTGGCCCCATACTTTTTTCACTTTTTATCGACAAACTCGATCAGGGTATCGATGGAATTACTAGCAAATTCGCAGATGATGTGAAGCTAATGGGGGTAATCGGAAATGAAAACGATAGGGAGTTGCTCCAGACCAACTTAAACAAGATTGCAGCATGGGCAAATGAATGGAGCATGACGTTTAGCGTAGATAAGTGCATGGTCGCTCATTTTGGTTCGAACAACCCACGGTTCTCTTACGAGTTGAATGGTGTCACTATCCCGGATGCAACTAGAGTCACCGATTTGGGAATTCTCATTGACGAGCGACTTAAGTTTTCTGAACATTGTTCAGCGGTTGTCAAAAAATCGAATAGAATGCTTGGTCTCATTTTCAAAAAGGTCTCTTCGCGTTCTCCTAAAGTCATTCTTCCGCTTTTTCGAGGCTTAGTTCGTCCTGGACTGGAGTATGCTGTAAGGTTTTGGAGACCATACCTACAGAGGGACATAGACTTGGTTGAAGGGGTGCAGAGAAGAGCTACGCGTGTCCTTATTGGCACACAGGGCTTGAGTTATGAAGAAAGACTTCATTTTTTGAATATGTTTACATTGGATGAACGCAGGTGTCGAGGAGATATGATCGAAGTGTTCAAAATTTTCAATGGGATGGATAGGATGGACCATGAACTTTTAGTACACCGCCAATCGACTGCTTTTACAAGGGGACACCAGTATCGATTGGTGAGGGACAATGCAAGGTTATGGTGTCGCAGGGAATTTTTCTCCAATAGGGTTGTTAATAAATGGAATAGCTTACCCCCGGAGGTAGTAAATTGTAACACAATTGACACGTTTAAAAAGAAATACGATAAACATGTTGGGGTAAATCGAGAAGCTATCCATTCTTAGAATAAGACAACCATAAGTATTCTTTATGGGCATTGTATAATATTTTATCATGTGTATATATTGTTTGTAATTTGTGTTAATTGCATTTTTAATTGGGTTGCTGTATTTTTGAAACATATGACAACCATATTTTTATGGGCATCTTTTTATCAGCCACCTCGTTGGGCATTTTGCCTGTTGTGGCGTTGTATTTGTATTTGTATTTGTATTTGTATTTGTCTTATTCTAAGTATGGACAGAGCTTCTCGATTTAACCCAACACGTTTATCGTATTTCTTTTTAAACGTGTCAATTGTGTTACAATTTACTACCTCCGGGGTAAGCTATTCCATTTATTAACAACCCTATTAGAGAAAAATTCCCTGCAACACCATAGCCTTGCATTGTCCCTCGCCAATCGATACTGGTGTCCCCTTGTAAAAGCAGTCGGTACTGTACATATAAGTCGGTTAACGAGTGATGATTCTCATTTCGAGCAAAGAATTTGCGCTTTATGTTCAAATTATCACAACTGAGCTGATGGTATTCAGCTTTCGTCCACATACAGTCAAATCCCGTTATAACGAACTCCAAGAGACCAGGGATATCACTTCGTTATAACGAAATTTCGTTATAAAGGAATTCCAGATTTTTGCATTGTTCCTATGTAAACTTATCTGAGGGATTAGAAAAGTGTTCGTTTTAAAACGAGATTTTCGCTATAACGGTATTCGTTAAAACGGGATAACGGGATTCGACTGTACATATAATAGATATTTGTGGGTAATATTTTCCCCTACAGTCTCCGGTGTGCGTGGCTCACTCGAAAAATGATCACACGAGCGAGTGTACCTGTTTACGATACGAAACTAGATATAACTACGCGTATGCACGCTTAAGTTTTTTTTAAATTTCTGTGCTTGGAGGAAACTGTGGGCTGATTGTATTACTGAACGTGACTTTAAGCTTATGAACAGGAGCCAACATTTATCGAAGAGATTTTGTTCGTTGGGTTAGAGAGACCATGGCCCTGGAGGTGCATGAGGATGACATTTTAAAAAATAGTGGAAGAACATGGCCAAGAGTGTTGACCACAGACGAACTGACGGATCTCGATTGCACGCAACAACAAGACCTTATGCAACGTATCTCGTCTGATGAGGAATGAAATGAGAAGTCCTTCACTTCAAATGAGATTGGAGAGAGAGAGAGAGGGAGAGAGAGAGAGTATCACATTGGATTGGTTCTTCTTCAAAGTTTGCGAAAAACAGACAGACGTTGCACTATACGACAGTTCTCCTCTTTTGACTCGTTTGGAGTAAGCTAATTTGTAAATATTAATCGTAAGAAGGAAACAGTTATTTTCCGGATATTTTGCTGAGGTGAACTCGGAAAGGAAAGTCATCCCGTCTCCGCCGGGACTCGAACCAGCACCTCCTAGAGATAGAAGGCCTCTGCACTATTTGCCATAAACGTCATTCAGACTACCTAGGGATTTTGCCACATTTTGAGACACAGCTTCCTATTCCGTTTCTTCTTATTTTGGCGTAGGATCTTCCTGATTGGTTCACAACAACCCCATAGTGATATCATTTGGGGCATAAAAATCGTCAATTCTGAGCCTGATCATTTCTTTTCCTCACAACGATGATACTGGCGCGAGCAGGGAATTTTTTTCCCCTGAATAATCTGAGGGAAAATGGACTACGTACTGACGTCACAAGCAGAGTGCAGAAGCCGTCTATCTCTTGGAGGTGCTGCTCGAACCCAGGCCCTCTTGCCTATCGGGCAAGCATGCTACCATTTACACGACTGGAGACACGACCCTGCCTTCTTTATTTCACGTACTGTGGCGTGAGGCGCTGAAGTAGAGGCATTAGTAGCCTCTCTTAACTTCAGGAAATGGCCCCCGGGTGGGACGGATTAGAGTGAGATAGATGGCTTTTTTTTCTCAGCCCCGAGATATCAAGCCACAGTGCGTGAAATAAGGAAGGCAGGGTCATGTCTCCAGTGGTGTAGATGGTAGCATGCTTGCCGGGTATGCAAGAGGGCCTGGGTTCGAGTCCCGGTGGAGACGTGATGACTTTTCTTTCCGAGTTCACCTCAGCAAAATATCCGGAAAATAACTGTTCCCTTTATAACAAAATTTCGTTTTAACGAAGTGATTCCTCCGGTCTCTTGGCGTTCGTTATAACGGATTCGACTGTACCATGATTTTTGTTTCCTCATGCAACAAATTTGCTATAAAAGGGCCCGCGAAAAGTCTGACTTGAGGAGATCCTGCCAAAGATCCTAGCCTAGAAGCCCTTCTCCAGGATGTGGGCCCACGACCAGGTGTCCCCAGTTTCCTGGGAAAGGCCCGGTTTCCGACTTGTAAATACACTGTCCCAAAAAATGCTTTCGTTATACCTGTGTTTGTCCTGGTTTTTCTTCCCGGGGTTTTCATCAAATTTTCAATGGAATTAAATTATTCCCAAATATTTAACACTGTTACATTTCAAACAACCTACATTTTTTTTGTAATTTCGAATCGAAAGAGCTGTGTCATCAACCCGGCTGCAAGTTCGGTTTGACAATTCGTTCCGTGCAACGAAGCTGAGCTGGAAGATACCTCGGTGACGGGATAAGTCGGGTGGCAGAGTTCTGGCGTTCCATTCAGCCACAAATTCGAACAGCATGTGCATCTTGCACATCATTACGGTACATTGGATATTGAAGGACCAGACACACCCCGCTTCACATCTCAAAGATATATCGAAGCATTCCCGAAGGATGGGTGTATCCTGAAATTTATCAAGTTAGGGGCCGTTCAAGTATCACGTCATCATCGATGGGGGGAGGGGGTTTCCGATTTTCTGACTTTCGATGACAAGGGTCGTTCCATGCAACGAAGCTGAGCTGGAAGATACCTCGGTGACGGGATAAGTCGGGTGGAAGAGTTCTGGCGTTCCATTCAGCCACAAATTCGAACAGCATGTGCATCTTGCACATCATTACGGTACATTGGATATTGAAGGACCAGACACACCCCGCTTCACATCTCAAAGATATATCGAAGCATTCCCGAAGGATGGGTGTATCCTGAAATTTATCAAGTTAGGGGCCATTCAAGTATCATGTCATCATCGATGGGGGGAGGGGGTTTCCGATTTTGTGACTTTCGATGACAAGGGGGGAGAGGGGGGTTTCGATAATGCTTACGCCATCAACCACCCCTTATGAAAATATGAGTTAGGATTCAGAGGGGCAAAGCTGATGACGAAATTTTGCTGACAAGGGGGGGGAGGGGGTCAAAAATGACTAAAAATTTGCTTACGTAATACTTGAACGGCCCCTTATGGGAAAATAGCAAACAACATTATTTCATATATACAACAATGAAAAATCTGGAATAAAAATTGTTATCAAACATCAACCACAGTTAATCAGTTCATAATCGTACCATTGCCCTTGCGTAGATACACAGTAGTCCTGTATATGATAGAACTATCATTACGTTACGGAACGACCAGCTTGGTGACCAAACTCAGGACCAACCTTACCAAACTCGGTTACCGATGCGAAAATAATCACAAGGTTTTCCGTGGGATGAATCATTTTCACTTTTACATTAATTAGTTAAATAATTATATTACAGTCGAATCCCGTTTTAGCGAATACCATTATAGCAAAAATCTCGTTTTAACGAACACTTTTCTAATCCCCCAGATAAGTTAACATAAGAACAATGTATAAACCTGGAATTCCTTTATAACGAAGTGATTTCTCCGTTCTCTTGGAGTTCGTTATAACGGGATTCGACTGTATTTAGATTATTCATAGCATTGCCATGCTTGGTGAGCAGCCACGTAGTTGCACTATAAAATATCATGTTTCAATCAATACGCTATTTTAGTGGTATTGTTAAACACCGCAAAATACGTGCTTTTATTCGTCTTTACAATCATTTTCCACTTAAAAAATTACATAGAAATAATATTTCAGTTATGTTTTTAAATTTGCGATTCGACAGTGAACAAAACCGTAAAAGGCCCGGGCTGTATCTACTAAGGCCTTCACCTTGTAGTTCCACATTGTAATGCCCTCTGAAAAAGGTTTTCCAAGTGTCCCGGTTTTTATCGGTGAATTAGCGTTATGTCCCGGACTTTCAGTCTTATTATCTGGTCACCTATAAGCTAATATCTAACTCAAAATCCTTCATAATTCCTGAAATATCCAAAATATATGCAAGTTGACTCCATGATTCCCGTTGCTGCATTTTACTGGCGAATCATCGATCCTACAGGCGTACTTCCAATTATAAAAAGTATCCACATAACGTGTAGAACTCAGAGACCTCATTTATGTTGCAAAGGGTTGTATAGTTATTACTCAAAAACCCAATTGAAAATTTGTTGGCCTATCTCTCCTGAGGCCGCCAAATAAAAATTCCCTGTTTCTAAGTGCACTATTGGCTGAGACATTCGAATTCGAAATCTAAGCAAATGTGGGAAATAACAGCATAAACGAGAGTAAAAAAAGCGTTGTCCGTTCGTTTTTTTGCTGTTCCTTTCCCAACTTTGTTCCGAGTTTTGAATTTGAATATCTCAGTGAATATTGCACTTACAAACGTGAAATTTTCTTTGTGGGTGTCGGAAGAGACAGAGAAACAACCTTTCTCACTGGGTTTTTGAAGGCAAGGTGTACGTATGAAAAAAGTTAGTTGTTTGATTTTAATAACTATACAACATTGCAATATGAATCACGTATCTAAAGTCTACGCGTTATTCGGATATATATATTTTTTTTCTTAATTGGAAATATGCCTCTAGGATCAACGGTTCACCAGTAAAAGGCGACAAAGGGAGTTCGCTCTATGCATCCTTTATAGCATTTGATTGCAACTGATCTAATTTGTCATTCTTGAAAGGTCTTGGAAACGTCTAACTCGATTGTAACGACAAAATTCCGCAGAATCTTCGATGCCATTATAACCGAGTTTGACTGTGTATGGAAAATGCTATGAAAGTTGTTTACCGACGGCATATTCGTGTGCCGAATTTTTGTGTTTTTTCCAGCTGAAGAGAATACATTTTTCAATAAATATCCAACTCAAAAACTCGTTAGGTTCCAACCAAAACAAAATTGGGGATAGGCGGTGTTATAGACACGGCCGCAAGTTTTGACATGAATAATTTCTTTGCGCCTGATACTGACGTAATGAAATTGGCATGATCGAATTTGCCTTTGGAATAGCTAACAGACGATGTCAATGCTGTCTGTTTTAACTGCGAACTTCTCGATCTATGACATAGAACAATTTCGTTGCAAGTGCGGGGTGCGTCCCAGTTTCCCAGCTCGACGTATTAAAATTTGTAGGGTATCATCGGATTTGTCTTAAAAATATCTAACTGACTACAGTAAAATCTCTTTATTGCGGACACTGACAAGACAAAAAAGATTCGTCCGTAAAACAGGGGTGACCGTTAATCCGACGTTTGGAATGCATAATCTTATTACGCAAAGGAGAATTATTATTTGGCCGCAAAAGAGGAGTAACCGCATTTGGGGGGTATCCTTTAAGAGGGTTTTTTTTTCAGTACACCATTATCTTTTATTTGCGTTGCGAACATCCCGATATATATAGCGTAAAACAACTTCGTTACGTAAGTTGGCCGTGAGACCGGTACTCAGACCAAATGAGGTGTTGAAACCAGAGTAGCATCATATTGGATTTGCTTTAAAAATGTCTATCAGACTACATCATTAGTTTTTATCAACGTTGCGAGCGAACCTCCCTAGGTATAGTGGAAAACAATTTCGTTACGAAAACGGGCCGCGAGTCTTGTGCCCAGACCAGAAGAGGTATCAGAACAAAAGATTTGGATTTGTCTTAACGAGATCTACTCGTAGACTGCAAAAACATTTATATATGCTGACTACTTCGTGAGACGTGAGCGTTTAAATGATTTCGTTACGCAATTTTTTGCGAATGCACCCGTCAGATGATTTTAAAGACGCGTATCCGCGCCAACAAAAAAAACAACTTTGGAAAAACTATTTATATTAAAAAATCGAAAACTTACTAGATGTTGCGTGTTTCGTTCTCTTCCGAACAGTTTATCCCATGTAACATCAAAACCTCGTTCGTCGGAAGAACCGATCACTCAGCCCATGATGTTTACTTTTTGTTTCCATTTGAAAATCACGCGTTAATTAAGACACGCGCACGAACAAGAACAAGAAGCCGTGGAGGAATAACACTGAACAGCACGCGCTCAAATAGCTCGAATCTTCGACAAGATTCGTCAGCCGGTCAATGCCACGCTACACACAGCCTCTCTCTCTCTCTCGGTGGTTCGACCAAGAGCTGCTTTCTAGTGAGCGAGCTCTTTCTGCTAGGTCCAACGCGCATCTGCTCTTTTTCTCTCGCTTGCTCGGGAGCAGCTCCCAATCTTCCCGACGCCGCAACGGATGCTCACGCTCCTCGCTCATACCTCCCGTCCACAAATGTATAGATTGTGTGTGTGTGTATGTTTATACACACACACACACGTCTATCCATTTTCGTTTAGTTTTGGACTTGCCGGCGCTATCGGGGTTTTTGTTCGCCCTTAAGGACGCCCCGATATACATACGCCATATTTTGTGGTGTGTGTGTGTGTGTGTGGTGAGAGACGCACTTCCTCTTCCTTGATACTTAGTTTTATGGACGCGATACTTGTGTGTGTACTCTCCGGACAATGCACCATAAAATTAATCGTTTGCATCATTATCGGTCTTTCTTCATTTGATGATGATACCCGCTTTCAGCCGTAAATTAATGTAGACTCGGTTCTCGAGTTCCTTTGTCTCTCGATTCAAAGAAAGAAAGTGTTGGCCGTGGGATCTTTTTGTGAATAGGATTTCACAGTGTTACAATTGCACTTTAATGCATCATTTCACAAGGGTTTTCATGATCGTTGAGACTTACGAAATCGGTTTTGAATACATGTTTCCAAGAACCGCTTCAATGCAAATTATACGCAAAAAATTGTGTATCAATTAGGCGATTGTTTCTCTCAAAGTAAAATTATAACAGCAAATGGCAATTCAAAGATATCCAAGAAAAGATTATTGAGCGCAATTTTCTTAGAAGGTGGTATATACAAGTTTGGAAAAACTCCAAAATGGCGTAAATTTTGTTTCGATTTCTCGCATAATATGTGTTAATGGAATGAATTTCCCTTCTACAGTTAACCAATGTAGATTATTCAAATGTTTACAAAAAATATTTTAATTAAAATTTCTAAATTTTAGCACTTTTCTGAAAAAAATTTAGTCTTTATCTACCAAATTGTGGAAAAGAAAATTAAACAAATGTATTTAAATTATTTGGTAGGTCCTTTCAGTTCTAATCAAAGATGAGAAAATTGTTTTTCAAGCAATTAGTTCAGTGTTTCCCAACCTTTTTTAGACCATGCCCTACCAAAGCATATCAGAAATCCAGATTGCCCGCCCCCGTAATTTTTCTGGGAGTCCCTCCACCGGTAAAACTTCATAGTTTCATAACAAAGAGGGGTTTTTTATGTAGAACCATTAGTTTTTGCTTAGCCTCCTTATATTTTAAAATTAGGGGTCTTTGCCCCCTCCCAATTTCTGTCTACGTCGGGAAACAGGGAATTAGTTCGTTTCGTAACAACCTAAAAATTTTATAACCTGGAACTTACCAGTGGATAAAGGGTAAAATTACAATGATCACAATACCCAAGATTTTTTTTTTACTTTTCATTGAGAAAGCTAACGCCCTCTATCGGATCAACAGAGAATAAAAATGAAATAATTAAATGTACGTATTAAAGGCAACTTGAATAATTGGGCGTCAGTACCTGCTCTCAGTTGTATTTATCTTTACCTAGTCTAACACATTTTCCATTAATTCTAAATTTTTCATTCAATGAAACCATTATGTGTAGAGTGGTTGATGTGTATTAACAGTTAAAGTCTGAAGCGTAATATTCGATGTAAGCGGAAAACATAGTTAAAATTATACCATATGAAATGGGAACTTCAACATTGTCTGTATGAAAGAAATTTTGGTGCCGGAGGACTTTATCCGACTAAGTGGAGCCGACTGTGTGAAATGAAACGCTCTTATAAGAGCGCTGCGTTGTGCGTAACAAACTCCTGTAAAGTGGATTTTTCCTCAGTAAGAATGTTACTGATACGAAGCCAACTCACAGATTTCGAATGACGAGAAGCTAAATGGTCATCAGTTTTGTGTCGAAAGACACTACATTAAGATGACAGGTTGGCCGAGCCTAAAATTTCCTTACATAATCGACAATCACACTATGTGACACGATTTTTGTTCCGCATAACCAGCGTTGTTTCCTAATGACTTCCAACTAAAAATGGCAGAAAATAACAATTTTATGTGTTTAACTTGGCTTTTTTATCAATCTATCATTAACAATATTTCATGACCCATCTCATATCGATCCTTCTCGAAAATCTTAAATGTTCCAACCATATCTCCACGACGCCTACGTTGTACAAAAGAGAACATATTCAAGAAAACAAATCAAGTCTCTTTTCATAGCTCAAGCCTTGTATACCCACCAGTGCTCTACTGGCCCTTTGCATCTCTTCCACCAAGTCTATATACTTCTGAAGATCTCTCCAGAAGGGTCTCTCCAAAACCACACGGTGTACTCTAGGCCAAAATACACCGAGTCTCTGAAAAGCGGAAGGATGACTCTGGGAGAATGCGAAGAGACCTTTTTTTTAACAAATATGGTCAGACCATTCTATTTGCTTTTTTGGCCACCGGGAACAATCTTCAGAAAACCTAAGTCCTCGTCAATGAGAATTTCCAATAATTTGTAAATTCTCATTGCCGCAACAGACTCTCAACCGCCGCAACAGAAATCACTAACACCCCCCCCCCACCTTCAAAATGACATATATATATATATATATATATCTTTTAGGGTGTAAAAACCTGAATTTAACCAATACATGTCGATCTCTTGTCCAGAAATCGGAACTATGGTTAAAACCCTCAGTCAAGAAGGTTTTCCTACGATTTTCGGCAGGTGTAAAAGTGTAAGGGGCATAGAGAAAAAGTTCCATTGAGAAATCAACTTTATAAAATGTCTGTGCTGCCAAAATAATAGGCTTTTAAGGAGGCGAGATATCTCGTCAATGCCACTTAGAGAGTTTAGCTGTCAGACCAGACACGATCCAGGCTCTGTCCTTTCCGGGATGTAAGCCTTCTACCCGTGTGGGTTGGGTCGTGCTGGGGAGGAGAGAGTTAAGCTGTCTCCTACTTTTTAACATGGTCAAAATGTCAAAAGAAACTGCTCTTCTATTGGAACATAGTGGTTTTTGGTTTTTTTTTAATTTAAATTAATGGAGCCTAATTGAATATTTTTTCCATATAGCTCGTAAGTGAAAATGGGAAACGTGCATTGTTAGAACTAAAATGAAAGACCACGCCCTTTTTCAATGCTGAAGATCATGCTCCATTCATTGGTTCAAGCTACAATCCTATTTAAGTTGAAAATTACTAATACTATTATCTTTATGTTCTCAAGGAAATTTTAACGCTTTTAGAGTATATTGGGGGGTGATAATTTTAAAACTGGTGTCGGCTCTAGTTTTTGAGATAATGCATACACCCAACAGTTGATTATAGTCTGCAGCTAATATTTTTTTAGTCGAATTTTTACTTTCAATTTTCTTTTATTTCCATATTTTATTCAATATATTATTAGGTGGAGAACAAAGTTCTTGCCAGAAATTTATTCATTGGAAGAAAGGATACAGAAAAAAAGAAGCGAGAAATATCTTTTCGGAAGAAATTCATAGAAGATTATTCCACTGTGATCACACCAGACAGACAATATGACCTTCTTGTGTGTCAGTGTGCATCTGGTGACCTTTCTTACCCTCGCACCGGCCAAATTTCCAGCTGGATTGTCGAGGGAAATGTCCGTAGTAGAAACAGTATCCTACTGTTCTGACACTTAAAGTGCACTCACCTAAGACGGAATTTATAGCGGTTGCAACCCTGAAAGCACTGACTCTGAATTGTCAGTGGAACCAAATTATGTGACGAATTTTATATTTTTCAACAGACATTTTACACCTCCCGTGTTACAGCTAAAAGTTGCAAACAACAAACAAAATTTGGCATACTACTAGAACACACTTTAACGTTTCCAAAACGATGGCGATTATGCAAATTAGACTGTAAATACGATTACTGCAACTCGTCTGGCACTACCTATCATTTCTGGCACGAAATTTGTTCTCCACCTAATATTACATTTATATCACGATCAGACATTAGTCGTCTTTATTTATTGATGTTAAGTTTATTATTGATTGACATTTCGCAAAGTTTCAATGTGAACTATATGCTGCTTATGTATTACTATTGAAATGTAATTTTTTTATCTCTCTCAAAAACTAGAGCCAATCTGACAAAACCAATATATCAGAGTTGAACTATTGTATCTCAATGTGAAAAGTTCCTTTTATATCAAAATTTCAATATTCGAGTCATTTAATCAGCAAATGGTGAATGACAAATTCACAAATATAGATTCCCTTACTACAAAAGCAAAGTTTAAGAGAAATAATAATCATTTTAATAACTATTCAGGCTAGGCAAACGCAGAAATAACAATTTCTACCCGGAAACAAAAAACATGTTTTTTCTTTGTTATATAGTTTTATTTGCAAGAAATGCAGTAATAGCTTTTTTTAAGCACATTAATGTTTCCAACTTCATATATAATGAATCTTAGAAGTGTATTTTCTGTATTTTTGTGTGTAAAAGAAGTTACTGGAAAAAAATAAAACTATAATTTTTTTTTTAATGCAGTATAATCAGATGGAGTTAGCTATAGCTTTCCGTCCGGGCGACGATGCGGCACAAGTTTCATCGGAAAGGGACGCGAAATTATGGCTTCCGAGGTATAATTCATCGTCCAGTGTCCATAGCAATGACATATACACTCTCTCTCTCTTTGAGCCTCCCTCTGTAGAAGAAGATCCTAATCAAACTGTACAACGAGAACGTGATCATGATAATGATTGAAAGCTTTGCCCGAGATCCCGGAAGTGACAGCCGAGTCATTGAGAATGATGATAGCAGTTCCTTTATAAATTGCTACCTATATGAGACCCGCTCAAGGACGGGGCCTGGACAAGCACGGAATACAAGTAATAAGTACAAGTTTCCCTTAATAAAGACAAAAATCTGGATAATACATGAAGACATGTTTGTCCAGCTCTTTCTGAACGTGCCGAGTTCCTAGAGCAGTGTGCTTCAACCGTTTTTTTACAGCTGCGGACTAGAGAGACAGTAGTTGAACAATTTCACGGACCGGCGGAAACGGGAGAAATCGGTTTTCGACCGGCAAAAAAGAAATTAATACGAGAAGTAATAAATAAAAAGGAAAAATAATAGATAAATAGGAGAAATAATAGATAAATAGGAGAAATAATAGATAAATAGGAGAAATAATAGATAAATAGGAGAAATAATAGATAAATAGGAGAAATAATAGATAAATAGGAGAAATAATAGATAAATAGGAGAAATAATAGATAAATAGGAGAAATAATAGATAAATAGGAGAAATAATAGATAAATAGGAGAAATAACAGTTAAGTAGGAGAAATAATAGATAAATAGGAGAAATAGATAAATCGGAGAAGTAGACAAATGGGGAAATAATAGATAGATTAATAGAAAAATAATAGATAGATGAATAGAAAAAATAATAAATAGATAAATAGAAAAAATAATAGATAAATTGGAGAAGAAATAGTTACGTAGGAGAAGAAATAGTTACATACAGGAGAAATAAGGAGAAATAATATAGTTACATATAGGAGAAGAAATAGTTACATATAGGAGAAGAAATAGTTACATATAGGAGAAATAATATAGATAAATAGAAGAAATAGATAAACAGGAGAAATAATATAGATAAATAGAAGAAATAGATAAACAGGAGAAATAATATAGATAAATAGAAGAAATAGATAAACAGGAGAAATAATATAGATAAATAGAAGAGATAGATAAACAGGAGAAATAATATAGATAAATAGAAGAGATAGATAAGCAGGAGAAATAATATAGATAAATAGAAGAGATAGATAAACAGGAGAAATAATATAGATAAATAGAAGAGATAGATAAACAGGAGAAATAATAGTTACGTACGAGAAATAACAAATAATAACAAATTAGGAATAATTTAGGGACCGACAAATAATAAATAAATAGAACAAATACTTTGCAGACATCAGCAAAAACAAATACCTATATGGAAGAAATAATTTGAGGACCGCAAAAAAAATAATGGAAATGAAAAATAATAAATGAATCGTAGGAATATAATTTTGCTGTCCAGCAAAAAATTAATACCGCGGTAAATCGGAGAAGTAATTTGTGCCGCCGCCGCCGCCCCCCCCCCCCCCCCACTTTCCAGCTGGCAGACCAAATATTCGGTATTTGTGCTGCTCGCGGGACAGAAACTTGATATACATATTTCACTACTGATATTTTTCTAACAGAACCTTCTCGCGGGCCGGATGAAACCCCTTGGTAGACCCCATTTGGTCCGTGGGCCAGAAGTTGTGCACCCTGATCATACGTTTTAGTACCAGGTTAGAAATCAATGAATAACATAGCGAACACTTGGCGTGTCGCATTTGGCCCGTGGGCCAAAGAGAGTTTTGGTACCGGGTTAGAAACGAATGTGTGACATAGCGAACCATTGGTGGGCGGCATTATGCCACGGGCCGGAGATTGTACATCCCTGGTCATAATTTTGGTACCAGGTCAGAGATCAATCAATGAGTAACATAGAGACCGAGAGAAGTTTCTCTTTGTAAGTTTCTCCAGGATAACGCTTATTGTGTTTTAACACGTTTAGTGTTTAATCGAAGTATGGCTCAGAACATTCTCTCTCTCTCTCTCTGTGTGTGTATGGTGGTGGTGGGTGCATGTTTCCTCAAAAGCATCTCCAAAACGTACACGGGCATTAATAACAATGAACCCTCCTAATGCATCAATCGATAAAGGAGAATAGCAGCCGCCGACCGTTCATTGTGAGCCTCCATTTGCCGGAGGAAAAGAGAAAAGGTCTATTCATAAACTGTTCATGAATAGAACAGAATAGAAAAAAAAAAGGTCAAGAATAGATGATTAAGGGCAGAAAATGATTTTACATTATTCACTTCGGAACAGATGTTCCACCCTTTGGCATAACTGGAGCCAAAAAATGTATATATATATATATGTAAGAACTCGTATCGATTCCGTAGGAGAAGCTCGTTGTGAATTCATTACTTCTTCTAATGGGAACACAAGAAAACTTTTGGAACGAGCAGAAAGAAAGATTAAGGGGCGACCAATAACGTTAATTAACTGATAAAATAGTGCCCTGATCGGTCAGGGCTTTGGCATAATAGCTAGTATTTCTTTGTTTTTCGATTTCAACGCTTCGTAGATGCTTTGTAGCCTTGCAAATGGTAAGAAAAAAATAATCTTGAAATAGTTCGAGAATATATATTAATTTTTAACCCTTCAACTGCCGCAATAGAAATCACTAACCCCCCCCCCCCTCACCTTCAAAATGACATATATATCTCTTTTAGGGTGTAAAAACCTGAATTTAACCAATCCGTATCGATCTCTTGTCCAGAAATTGGGAGTATGGTTCAAACCCTCTGTCAGTGAATACCACCCTCAGTCAAGAAGGTTTTCTTACGATCACGGCAGGTGTAAAGGTTTAAGGGGCATAGAGAAAAAATTTCCATTGAGAAATCAACTTTACAAAATATCTGGGCGGCCAAAATAATAAGCTCTAAGTGGCATTGACGAGATATCTCGTCAATGCCACTTAGTGAGTTTAGCCGTCAGACCAGACACGACCCAGGCTCTGTCCTTTCCGGGGTGTAAGCCTTTTACCCGTGTGGGTTGGGTCGTGCTGGGGAGGACACAGTTAAGCTGTCTCCTACTTCTTAACATGGTCAAAATGACAAAAAAAAACTATGCTCTTCTACTGGAACATAGTGGTTTTTTTTAATTTGGACTTAACACCAGACTTTCGATTGCATATGCCCTGCTATACAAGCACAATGTTTTAAGAATCTCAGATGTCAAACGCGGGGAGAATCGCCAAAATTTAACATATTTTGATGTGGCACCCAGAGGCGTACGCAATGGGAGGGGGGGGAGCATCGAAAGAAAATACCTTTTACATGATATTTGAACCAATTTCTGTTACTTTAAATGCTTTTTCAAGGACAGTAACAAAATTTCTCGGGAAGAAATTTTTTTTTTTGCCTCTTCCGAAGATCGATCCTGCGTACGCCACTGATGGCACCCTTCGATTTGGTGCAACGTGGTTTTGTGCCATTGTTACACAGGTCCTGAGAGACTACGATTTTAAGAATTTTTGTCATTAAATTTGTTCCAAAATATACGTAAATCTTGAGCATGTTTTTCCTTCCTATATACAGGGTGTTCGAGGATGACGTCACTCTCCGCTATCCATGCAAAGTTTTTTTAACAGCTGGCTGATTTAAAGATATATTTTTTTGGAAAGATTGAAATTCCAACTGTCATTGCGGGGAATCAAACCCACGTCCCTTCACTTTCCGGGTGAACGCCCTAGACCACCTAGACCATTAGACTAGAGAGGCAACGAATACCTCAATCTTTCCTTGGAGTTCAGTGCACACGAGCTCCAAGGAAAGATTGAGATACTCGTTGCCTCTGTAGTCTAGTGATATAGGGCGTTCACCCCGAAAGTGAAAGGATGTGGGTTCGATTCCCCGCAGGGACAATCGAATTTTCTCTCATTCCAAAGAAGTATATCTTCGCATCAGCCAGCTGCTAAAAACCTCCGTTGTGGTGGTCGAGTGGTCAGAGTGACGGACTCGCATCGCGAGGATCCGGGTTCGTACCCCGCCGTCGCCCACAGTGGTGGTCGGCTGAAGTTGGTTTGCTGTGGTTATCAACTTCAAGGCTCAAATACGAGCCGATCTCCCCATTAAAAAGTCTCGCCACAACAGGCAACAGGCCTACAACGATAAATTTTCCAATCATTACACTTCACTCATAGTTAGAAAAGCTGTTGGCAGATGGTAGCACTGCACATAACAAGAATTACACAGAAACAAACTTCACGTCGGGTTTCACTACACGTACACACACGTTCCAACATGTACCTATTCGTTAGAGGTTCCGCAAAGGAATATGGACGAGGTGCATGTAGGGGGTTTAGTAGTAGTAGTAGCTGTTAAAAACCTTTGTATACAGGGTGTTGCCTTGAAGTGGCGTCAAACTCAGAGGGGTAATATTAGCCATCAGGAGGAACAAAAATTGTCATAGAACATGGTATCGCAAACGACGTTTCTAGTGGGTGAATGCTACAAAAATACTTTTGAAAGGGATAGACATCGCCAGCACACCCGGTATCTTTGAGCGCGTCCGACAATCGTTACTCCGTCGCTGTCAGCTGTGCAATGGCCTTCGTGGTCACAACTTCGAACAACTCCTGTAATCATTTCTTTTCGTCTATACTTTTTGTCATTGAGCTGTGCTGCGCAGGTTGTATTGTAATCATTAGAGCCCGGATTATATGCACTAAAAGTGGCGAAATATGCTCTAAAAATATGCAAATATGCACTTAAATCTGTCAAAATATGCACTTAAATCTGTCAAAATATGCACTTAAATCTGTCAAAATATGCACTAAAAATTACGAAATACGTGCCAAAAATGCCAGAATATGCAATTAAAAATTCCAAAATACGCAATGAAAACCGCAAAAAATGCGGAAAAAACCCAAAATGTGCATAAAAAGCATATCTGGAAAATTTAAAAAATTCCAGGATATGTATCAAAACTGAGAAAATATGCATTAAAAATTATGCAGAAAAAGACATGTTTTTAAAAATGAATATTTTCTATTTTTCTTAGTGCTTATTCATTTAAAAATATATATACCTACATATGCGCAGTATATATACTGCACATATGTAGGCAGGGTGTCCCTGAACTTAAGGGCAAACTTTAAGGGAAGGTAAAATATACATAAAGAAGCACTTTTTTGTATACCTTTGTGGGGATCTGAAATTAAAGTGTGTTGGCGAAAAAACTCTCAAGAGAACCTCATTGCAAAACCTTCAGTCACTGCTGCAACTGTTCGTGAAGCACCTGGCGCCTTGGAAAGAGTACGCCACTTACTTGCTAGACGCTGCCAGGCCTGTATCGATGCTGGCGGGTGCACGTTTGAGTACTTTCTGTAACTATTAATGTAAATAAGAAGCTTTTTTCATTTCCTCGGCACACATTTCGTGTTTTCCCGCAAACACTTTTCATTTCCGACCCACATTGCTATACAAAAAATGCTTCTTGATGTGTTTTTTACCTTTCCTTCCAGTTTTACTCATGAGTTCAGGAACACCCTCTACGCTTTAGCTTGTATTAAAATATCAAACATGTATATAGTCCATGTATTTTCACTTTCTTATCTAACCATGTAAATTGCCACTTTTGCCATATACCTTCATCAGGTCGGCAAGGTCATCGCTGGCAGTAATAGTGCTATCTTTCGGTTTCATGCAAGTGCTCTCTGTTGGGGGCTGTTGTACCAGATATGACCCAGGCTCTGTCCCATATGGGATATAAGCACATCACCCCGAGGGGTTGGGTCACAAAAAATAAAACCATCACTTGGCAGAGGTAGGATTCGAACCCACGCCTCAGAGAGACTGGTGCCTAAAACCACCGCCTTAGACCGCTCGGCCACGCTACTGATTCTGTTAGGGGACTAATATCCAGGACCTAATAGGAACCGAGGACCACCCCAACCCCTCATTTTTATTATCTTGGAAGCGTATGCAAAAATTCCACGTTTTTATCTTATTAAATGATTTCAACTGGAAAAGTTGTTGTCTTCAATAATTCTGTTTCCCCCCCCCCCACCCGTTATTTTTCATTCAGAGCATGATTCATATGCAAATGGGTGCTGCACACACACACACACACTTGGTGTTTTCTGCATTCTTCTTTCAATCGGGAACATTAAATAACAATTTCTCTTTCTGCAGATAAATTTTATTTATTACTTTCTCCTTTGTTCATTACTTTAATTGTATTCGTAGCTGTGCCGGTTCAATGGAATACAACAATTCGAGCAGTTGTAAAGAGGCCTCTCGGGGAATGAATGAAGCATCATTCAATGTTATTAAATGCTGAAAATGTATATTTCGCGCGGAAAATCTCATCATTAGTTTTTGTTCATGAATGCACGTGTTGTCTTAATGATGATATTTCGGATAAATCATGGTATATTTTAACGTGGTTCGAAGACGTTTAAATCACATCAAAAATTAATGGCCACTGCACAAAAGGAGGTGCACGATCTTTTCAGTCCGCGGGCCGGATATGCGCCATTGCTACCATTCGCGGGCCAGAAACTGGTATATACACGGTACATAACAAACAGGAGGTAAGGCATTTTACTGGCGAACCGTTGGTCCTAGAGGTATACTTCCGAGGAAGGGAGGGGGCGCTTTCCGGTGATTCACCAGCGGGCGCCCCGGTCCGGCACCCCCGGCTCGCCCCAGCACGACCCAACCCACACGGGTAAACATCCCGGAAGGGACAGAGCCTGGGTCGCGTCTTGTCTGACAGAGGTATACTTCCTATTAGAAATTTCCAAATAACGTGTCATTTTTGTTTCAAGTTAATGTATTGTTATTAAAATAAAAAACTTTAATTTTTATGCAGTCCCCGTGTGCCCCAAAACCCAATTAGAAAGTTTTTGTACTTTTTCTTCTGATACCAACAAAAAATTTCACGTTTCTAAGTGCAATGTTCATTGAGATACTCGAATTAAAAAAACGGAGGAAAGTTTGGAAAAAAGCTATTCATTTGCGGAATATACCCACTCTATACCCGCCTTTAACGCTGTTTTTCCCCCCGTTTTTGAATTTGAATATCTCACTGACTATTGCACACATTAGAAACATGCAATTTTTCTTGTTGGCATCAGGAAGGACAGGTTAACAACTTTTTAATTGCGTTTCGAAGCACACGGGGGACTGTGTGTGTAAAAGGTTTATTATTATTATCATTTAATAACTATAAAACCCCTTGAAGCATGAATGACACATCTAAGTACTACACGTTGTTTTTAAACTTTTTCTAATTGGAAGTATACCTCTAGGATGAACTGCTCGCCAGTAAAATGCCTTACCTCCGTTTGCTATGCATTGCTATGCACAATGTATACATGGTGCATAGCAATGCATAGTACATTCCATGTATACATGATGCATACGGAACTACATATATACATGGTGGGTATACGGAGGTACGACGTAACGGCGAACGGAGTATAGGCGAACCGTTCATCCTAGAGGTGAACCATAGGTGAACCATATGGTGACCATATGTCCCGCAGTTTATGAGATATTCATATAATTTTGTGTGATCATTTCGGCTTTTTGTTTACAAAAATAACGCATTTATTTGAACAAAGTTAATATAATTTTTTCTTTCTAAAATTAAAGATTTATGTAACCTATAAATTATATAATGAAAATTATATAATTTATAGGTTAAAATAATTATCAAAATTAATTTTCGTCACATAAATATTTTCTTACGTATTTGTTTCCTCAAACCATCAAAAAACGTCAATGGCGGGAAATCGAGAACTACGGCTACAACTTTTGACCGTACATGCACCTTGTCCATATGCCCCGGGGGAATTTCTAACGGATTGGTTCATGCCGGAAAATGTGTGTGTTCTAAAGATGTGTAGCTCTAACATATTGTGTTGTCTGAATTATGAGTATTTCGTAATCTGGCTTCGATATTGAAAGTGAATATGGCAGATGCCTGGATTTTCGTGCTATGTAAATACCGTGTTAAATGTCTGCCGGCTCTTAGCGTAGAGACTTTTTCAAATTGAAGACCGGCCCGCATTCACGTTCCGAAGTTGGAAAATCAACTACTTGAGCACAACTACTCTGGAACGTGCCCTAACGTACACTTTTCTGATCCCCCGTTCCCAGAGCCATCTTAATGCATGGGCTCACCCGGGCACGGCCCGCTGCCTCAAGAGAAGAGGGGCCTCACAAAAGTAAGATATAATTGAAATTTTCGAGGAGTATGCATGTAAATTTGCCTAGTAGGACCTCAGAAAAATCACATGGCCCGGGGACCAGGGTCGTCATTTCAACTTTTTCCGGGGGGGGGGGCAAAAAACATGTACTCAATGTATTTATAATTAGATATATATTTGATTATATAAACCATTATTAGTGTATTTACAAAAGCCAGGGGAGGCAACGGCCCCCCTTGACCTCCCAAATGACAGGCCTGCCGGGGACCCATGTTCCTCTTAAGACGGCCCTGTCCATTCCGTGGAATTGGGGGGGTTTGTATATTTACTCCTCGTTAGCGAACAGTAAAATCAGGCAAACTTAATTTTTTTTTTCAAATACAAATACAACACCACAACAGGCAAAATGCCCAACGAGGTGGCTGAGAAAAAGATGCCCATAACAAATATGGATGTCATATATTTCAAAAATAAAGCAACCCAATCAAAAATGTAATTACAGTAGAAACATTATAAACAATATATACACATGATAAAATATTATACAATGTCCATAAAGAATACTTATGGTTGTCTTATTCTAAGTATGAATAGAGCTTCTCGATTTGCCCCAACATGTTTATCGTATTTCTTTTTAAACGTGTCAATTGTGTTACAATTTACTACCTCCGGGGGTAAGTTATTCCATTTATTAACAACCCTATTAGAGAAAAATTCCCTGCGACACCATAACCTCGTGTTGTCCCTTACCAATCGATACTGGTGTCCCCTTGTAAAAGCAGTCGATTGACGGTGAACTAAAAGTTCATGGTCCATTCTATCCATCTCATTGAAAATTTTGAACACTTCGATCATATCTCCTCGACATCTGCGTTCATCCAATGTAAACATATCCGAAAAATGAAGTCTCTCTTCATAACTCAAGCCCCGTGTTCCAATAAGGACACGTGTAGCTCTTCTCTGCACCCCTTCAACCAATTCTATGTCCCTCTGTAGGTATGGTCTCCAAAACCTGACCGCATACTCCAGTCCAGGACGAACTAAACCACAAAAAAGCAGAAGAATGACTTTAGGAGAACGCGAAGAGACGTTCTTGAAAATGAGACCAAGCATTCTATTGGCTTTTTTGACTACCGCTGAACAATGTTCAAAAAACCTAAGCCGCTCGTCAATGAGAATTCCCAAATCGGTGACCCTAGTTGCATCCGGGATAGTGACACCATTCAACTCGTAAGAGAACCGTGGGTTGTTCGAACCAAAATGAGCTACCACGCACTTATCAACGCTAAACGTCATGCTCCATTCATTTGCCCATGCTGCAATCCTGTTTAAGTTGGTCTGGAGCAACTCCCTATCGCTTTGATTCCCGATTACCCCCATTACCTTCATATCATCTGCAAATTTGCTAGTAATCCCATCGATACCCTGATCGAGTTTATCGATAAAAAGTGAAAAAAGTATGGGGGCCAAGGACACTTCCTTGAGGAACTCCACTTGTGACATCTGTCCAACCAGAGAATTCCCCGTTCACCATAACTCGTTGCGACCTATCTCTTAACCACAATTCTATCCAATTCAGCAAGTTGCCCCCAATTCCAATCTCGTGTAAACACTTCAAGAGTTTACCATGTTGGACCCGATCGAATGCCTTCTGGAAATCAAGGTAAACAACATCTACATTTTTGCTCTTACCCAAAGCCTTAGTCACGTGATCATAGAAACAAAAGAGGTTAGTTACACATGACTTCCCCTTCATTAAGCCACGCTGATTATCCGACAATACATTATTCTCATCTATCCACTTCACAAACTGCCTGTTTATAATAATTTCCAAAATTTTCGAGAGGGAGCTCGTCAAACTCACTGGACGATTATTGGATACAGCTTCTCTACTACCCTTCTTAAATATCGGAACAACATTAGCAAGTTTCCAATCCCTTGGGACGATACCCTCAGCAACACTACTCCTGTATATCTGTGCGACTGGCCCCAACAATTCATTAGCACATTCCCTGAGGACCCTGGGATATATATCATCTGGTCCTGGTGCTTTGCTCGCACATATATTTTTTAGAAGATTTAGGACCTCCACATCTTCCATTTTAACTGTAATTTATTAATTCTTGGCCATAAACCGAAAATTTATCATTATTATACAAATGCAAATGCAACGCCTTAACAGGCGAAATGCTCAATGAGGTGACTGAGAAAAAGATGCCCATAATAAATATGGATGTCATATATTTCAAAATACAGCAACCCAATTAAAAATGCAATTACAATATTCAATGCAATAATATTCAGCTAAGATTATGTTTAATCCCAAGCTCGCGCTGGTAAATTTAATAAATCGTTAATTATTTACACAATTAACTGAACATAATTCTTGTCCAGGATGGCAATGTTGGTTTTGTCTGTTGATACAAGCGAAGAAAGCCAACGTTACAAGACTGATAATGTTGTTGTGGATGTTTGTATCTTCTTCACAGTTAATTTTTATTGGAAAATATGTGCAGTGCACGTATCATGTACGGGTAAAAATAATTAATTGGTTTAATGAAGAGAAGAAAAATTATACATTTTTTCCATATTTATCAGACTTTCCAACTTTATTTGGGAATTATGCATAATCGCCTGTAAAAGTGATGAATATAGTGAAATTTAACGAAACTTCTTCATTGAGACGATTGGTAATTATGCATAATCACCGGTATATCAGTTTTACACACAGTAACATATAGGAACCAATTGAGACCGAAGTGAAACGTCGTATAAATGTGAAAGTCGTATAAACGACGTTCCTCTGTATATCGTACCTCCCGATTAGCGGACATAATTTTTTGTCCCATGGATGTCCGTTATCGAGAGGTTCTACTGTACTACTTAACCGCGTACATGCACATCGCACACATTCCTCTGTGGCATACAATGAAGACATCTGCACAAATAGCAGTTAATTTAAACTAATTCTACGAAAAACACGTCTAATATAACAAATTTTTGCGATGAATAATCAATATATTGGGAGAAAGAATTTTAATTTTTGATTTCAGTCAGTGGAGGATCAAAATTTAAAGTGATGAAATTTTCTGTTGAAAAAAATAATAATAATAGAAATAACCACATTTTTATAAAAAAAAAAATTTTATAGTGAGAGACGGGTAAAATTACGCCGAAATACGGCAATGTCCCGGAAAATGCTGGTCATGTGGTCTAGAAGGCTTGCGAGCCTGGGAACATTTTGCATTACAATTTACTCTAATAGCGATTATTTTCCACTTTTTTATAATGACAGCCGATTCGTTTGAAGTGGCCATGCGTCTTGTAATTCCCGGGATAATCCCGTATTTCCATTTAATATTGGCCACTCCGACTTTTTTCTAAGTATGTCCCGTTTTTTTTTCAAGTATTTTTAACGAAGCCAACTTCAACTTGTATTCTTTACTGAAATTAAGGCCTAAAATTATCTTCCCAGCTCATAAATTATATTATGATAACTATAATCATAAGCAAGAATGTTCATGTCACATATTTGTCATGTAATGATTTTTATTGCGTGCTTATATATTGCAATCTGTAAATTCATTTTATTCATACACACTCATTCGTTTCAGATTATTTGTATTCACTGCAATTTGCAGTAGTGCTCCATTTTTCCACCGTTGGCAATTTTTTAGGGATTTCAGCAATAGTTGGATTGGATTGTGTGCTATCCATACTTAGAATAAGACAACCATAATATTCTTTATGGGCATTGTATCATGAGTATATATGAAGGTTTTTTAACAACTGGCTGTTGCGAAGATATATTTTGGAAAGAGAGAAAAAATTCAACTGCCCCTGTGGGGAATCGAACCCACGTCCTTTCACTTTCCGGGTGAACGCCCTAGACTACAGAGGCACCGAATCACTCAATCTTTCCTTGGAGCTCGTATACACTTAAAAGGGACCGTACATGGACGGCTGGACCAGACTCGGGCCAATCTGACTCATCCTTGTATAAGTCGCCATCTGGTGGCAGCGTCAGTAGTTGTGAGCTTGGTCCGAGTCTGGTCAACACCTACTAGAGAATTTTCAGTGGGTATTTTCTAGTGGGTGTTGGTCTGGTCCGACCGTCCATGTACGGTCCCTTTCAGTGTACACGAGCTCCAAGGAAAGATTGAGAGATTCGGTGCCTAGTCTAGTGGTCTCGAGCGTTCACCCGGAAAGGACGTGGGTTCGATTCCCCGCAGGGGCAGTTGAATTTTCTCTCTTTCCAAAATATATCTTCGCAACAGCCAGTTGTTAAAAAGCCTCCCCTCCATTCCTGCAAGTACACCCATGTCTCTAAAGCAAGGGTGTTCAAACTGGTGAGGGGCCTCCTCATTGGTTCGTTTTCGATGAAGTGAGAAGTAGGTCAACAGATTTAGGTGATCTGTAAATTCGTGCATGCCACTCAAATCATTTGAAAATTAACTAAAGTGAGGGTGTGTGCCGCGAGTCATTGAATGATCTGGAACATAACCCCAGGTCACTTAAGTGACATGTTAATCTACCTCAGGTCACGAGTGATCTGTAAATGTGCCGCAGACCACTTAATTGAAGTGAGAATATGCCGAAGGCCTCTTGAGCGATCTGGAACAGCACCCCAGGTGACTAATGTGATTGGTGAATACCCAAGTCACTTGAGTGATCTGTGATGTTCCACTTGAGTGATGTGCCGCGAGTGATGTGGAACTGCCTTGTAGGTTACTTGAAAAATCTGGTAGTGTGGCACTTGTGGTTAATTTTTACAAAATTAGGTTTGAAATCGCGGGCCACGTCAGATTATAACGAGGGTCATGGGTCAAGCATGTATACTGCTCTAAAGTAATTATTTTTCGTGATTCACATGCTTGAGCAGTGTTATTGTCACCCACATGCTTGCGCAGTGTTTTGGTCACTCACATACTTGCACAAGCTCCAGATCATTCATTGAACTGGTCCCTCGCTCTGTAGATCACTCGTTTGGTCATTCGCATGCTTAATCACTCTCTAAGTCGCTCTTCTCACTCGCGTGCTTACAAACTCTCTAGGTCACTCTTTTGCTGACTGGGCCAAGTCCATCGCTGTATGGGCAGAGGCAGATTTATCGAGGGTTACACAAATTTCCCCACCCTTCTCCCATTCTGCTAATTTTCTTGGCCACTCATGCCTCAAATTTGCCTTCCCCTGTGAACTTACCTCCCTGGCGGCACTCAACTCAAGCCCGCTACAACCCCCCCCCCCCCCGTAAATACGCCACTGCTGACTACATATCAGTGAACCCGAATCATTCCTAGCGGGAACTTAAATTAACATCCATATCATCCGATTGGACATTTTGGGGACTGTCCTCGTTGTTTTGGACACAAATCCGAATAACAAATGAATTTAGGGGGGTTTTTTTACGACTATAAATCAGCGCAATACAAACAATTTTCTCTGTGATGTATTTTTTCTATTGATTTTATTTAAATACACGCGATCCCATCAGCCCATCGTATAGTTGTACAGTATTAATAAATCACATTAATAATGTATTGGTGAGGAAAAGGGAGAGAAGCACATTTTTACGAGACGTTTCTAGAACCAATATTAAAACTATAAGAGCCATAATGGAGTTTATAGCCGAGAACACACACACTGTAACTCGTAAGCTACCCGGGCAATAATCGAATAATGCCATGAATATATAAACGCAATACAATGGGCTGGATTATGAGTGAAATCATTCGAACCGTGTCTAACGCGATATCACATGATCCTATGAGTATGCCCCTTATTCACGGTATTAAGCGTTTCTATGATATCAGGCGCATGCGCTGCTCAATAACATTCTCTTCACAAAGGGATGCAATAATTCCCGAGATCGCATTGATTACCACATCACGTATGGGTATCTGGTCATATCTTCTCACCGTATGATGTCGTTGGAAGTAAATCCTTCACAGTGGAAATGACATAAATAAGAACAAGAGGATCAGGGTTAATAATCCCTATATATTTATATAAGACACGTCCCAATATACTGAGTGCGTATATATAAGTGCTATGCACATATTGTCAGTGCTATACGACTTTTTGAGGTAGAGCGTTTCCGTTATAAATGTATTGGGAAAGAAAATTTTAATGTCCACATACTTGAACTGGGATTCATCAAGAATAGTTGAGACGGCTATCATTTCAATGATATAAGGCAGAGTTGTTCAACCTTTCGAATACAGTGCGGGTCACTTCATTGGTTTGAAAACGTGTCGCGGGCCAGATAAGTAGTCTGCAAATGTGCCGTGGGTGACTTAAGTGAGGTAAAAATGTCCGCGAGCCACTCAAGCGTATTTGTATTTGTAAGTGATCTAGATCAGTGTCCTAGGTCACTTGAGCTGTCCTGAAATGTGCCGCATGTCACTTAGATGGTCTGGAAATGTGCCACGCGTCACTTAAGGGATCTGGCTATGTGTGATGCTTGGTTCACTTTAAAAAGTCAAGTTTGAGGCCACATCCGTTAACTCCGAGGGCCACATTTGGAGAGTCATGGGTTTAGCATGTATAATATACAGGGGTTGCACAAAATAATATAAACACCTGTGAAATGAGAAAATCTTTGAAAATCTGTGAAATGAGACAATCAATGAAATCTTTATTAATAGGATGTTGGCCCTCCTTTTGCATTAATTGCAGCTTGTATTCGTCGTGGGATGGACAAATATAAGTCATGCACCACAGTAACAGGGATACGTAGTCATTCCTCCTGCGAAAAGGTCACTAATTCAGAACGTGTCTTTGGAGGTGAAAACCTACTGCGCAGTTTGGCCTCCAAAATACCACACAAAGGTTCAATTACATTAAGATCACGGAACTGAGCGGGCCACGCGAGGTGTTGCAGTTCATTATCGTGTTCATCAAGCCAATCTCCGACAATTCCAGCAGTGTGAACGGGTGAATTATCTTCTTGGAACTTCGAGAATCAGGGAACAAATATTGCACCATTGAATGAAGATGGCCGGACAGGAATACTGACATAAACCGCTGCATTAACCCGCCCATTCAGGACAACAAGTGGGCCGAGACCACGGTGAGACATCGCGCCCCACAGCATCACTGATCCCCCTCCATGCTTAACATTAAGAAGAAGACAATCAACGTCATAAGCTTGTGCTGGTGTTCTCCAAACGTGAACACGTCCGTTAATCTGGAATAATATGAACGACGATTCGTCTGACCAGATGACATTCTCCCATTGTTGTTGTGTCCAATTCTTATGTTCGTGACACCATGTTCGTCGTTTCAAGGCATTGCATGGTGTCACCAATGACTTTGGAATAGTCGCTCTACCTTGTATGTTTGCTGCATGCAGTTCACGGCGGATAGTTTCTGTCGATACCAGTTCCTGTAGATGTGTGTTCATCTCAGATGTTATCTGGGACGCTGTTATCTTGTGCTTTCTGGCCACACACACAATCCGCTTCAAAACCCTTCTGGGTCTATCAGCCATCTTCGACTTTCGGCCACTGTTATGCTTGGTAGGTGATGTCTCTCCTTGTTTGCTATAGGCTGTGATTACTAACGACACAGTACTTCTCCCGACACCAACAAGGGTGGCCGTTTTCGTTACTGTGGCACCGTCAAAACGGGCTCCAACAATCATGCCTTTTTCGAAATCTGTAAGGTCAGCCGTAACGAAGTTTTAAAACGCCCCAATATACATCACATCTAAACGCTATCACTGCTACGACTAGACTGACGTGTGCACATTCTCGCCCGCTAGGTGGCACTCTTCCACACTCGAGTGTTGTTTTTATCACAGGTGTTATATTATTTTGTCCAACCCCTGTAAGTTTTCCAGATAAATCACCTGTTTCAGTGACAAACACGCGATTGGTCATCTATATTTATCAATATGGAATAATTTACCATTACGGTAAAACCTTTTCTTTGCGGACACTGGTGGGACAAAAAAATTCGTCCGTAAAACGAGGAGTGACCGTCAATCAGGAGTTTGAAAAGCATACTTTTATAATACACTGGGAAATAATTATTTGACCGTTAGAGACGGGGTGACCGCATTTGAGGGGTGTCCGTTAAGAGGAGTTTTATTTTACTATACTTTCGAAAATTTACATAGTTCATCCCATCTTTGTGACCTCGGTGATCCAGTCACTTCTTTTGACTCACTATTAGGATGACAAAACTGGTGTCGCGTCTTATTTTCTCAATGATGATATTTTCTACCAAGGGGTCACTATCTTACTGACCCCTTCGTGTCAGAAAGATAGTGACCACAATGAACTTTTATGAGATTGGCCATATAAAAATTATATATTAGGGAGACAGTTATATATGATGCTGTAAATGTGATAATTCGATTTTGTATATAATAACCGATTATTCATACTTACATCTTATTATGTATAACAACCTGTTATTATGCATACTTACCAATCGTCTCGGTAAGTTTGATAAAATTGTCACTCATACCGGCGATTATGCATAATACCTAAGTGTAATTGATAAATTTGATGAATACTAAAAATATTATCGCTTTCACCGGTGAT